>NC_061107.1:3989408-4006908 GCF_015104395.2 Macrobrachium nipponense
ACCAACCAATCATCAATCACACCAAATCCAGCTCTGTAGCTTCAGTAGTTTTTGTTTCATTTAAGGTTAAATTTACCCATATTCGTGATTCTGTCAGTGACAGGACCAGGCCACCAACTGCTCGTGGTTTTTTAGGTTTCATGGGATGCGGCTCATACAGCATTATACCGAGACCACTGACAGATAGATCTACTTTCTTTGGACTTGATTATACGATGTAGAGAAACCTATATTGCGGGGAAGGTAATTTAAGCATTTTTTAATAGTTGTTTAATCAGTTTTTTATTTCGTTTATGGTCCTATTCAATAACATTTTCAATTTTCTTCTGCCCTAGTTCTGTATTCTACCCAGGTTCCATAATCACTATAATTTCCTCCGACGATTCAGTCTTACATTTTCTACAAACGAGGGAAAGAAAACGCCACCAATAGTTAGAAATAAAATTAAAAACAAAAATAAACGTTACGAATAAAAATAAAAACAAAAATAAGAGACGAGTGGCGAGTGAAAAAAAATTACTTCCAATTTCCAGCTTATGCGTCACGAAACGTCAAAACCATAACTCGGCTGTTAGGTCATTTCCCTTTGGTTTTATATATATGAACTGTCATAAAAATGAAATGTATTTAACCTCCCGGGTGGATGCCTGACCTCAGACGTTTGTAGTGAAGGCTCAAAATGGTAAGCACAATTATTATTGCATTTCCAATATTATATACCTGTACATAAATTTGAAATCTTGAGCCATGAAAAACCACTATAACATCGCCAGAAGAAAA
The DNA here is from genome assembly GCF_015104395.2 of Macrobrachium nipponense. Lineage (NCBI taxonomy): Eukaryota > Metazoa > Arthropoda > Malacostraca > Decapoda > Palaemonidae > Macrobrachium > Macrobrachium nipponense. The sequence goes on from NC_061107.1 coordinate 3,990,189, forward strand.
GAAAGATAATATTTTAATCTTCATAAGGACAATATTATTCTCGAGAGTTACGTGGGAGAAAGAATATTCCTCATTTTGCAGCAGACTATTCTAATAGTGTTGTGTGAACATCTTCCACAGAAAAATGGAGGCTATATATATATATTTATATATATATATATATATATATATATATATATATATATATATATATATATATATTATATATATATATATACATATATATAATAAATGTCCATACATATACCAGACTCATATATATACACAAAATTATATATTAATATACATGTGTAAATGCATATCCATATGTCTATAATTATAGAAAACATATATATATATACCTATGTATATGTATAAATATAGATGCATATATATGCATTTATATATGTATATACATAAGTTATAAAACATATTTACACACACACACACACACACACACACACACACACACATATATATATATATATATATATATATATATATATATAATATATATATATATATATATATACATATATAATGATAAAGTAAGGATATGCACTTGTCACAAAAGAATGAATTTTATAACCCAAAGATATTTACCCATTTTCAAATTCACAAGTTGTTTTTTTCTTTAAGGTTTTAGTGAGCTTAAGATCACACGGTTTTCTGAAAGGTTTGTTCCAACGACAAAATAACAGAACAAATATATCTAGCCTTTGCAGTGAGGTAGTTCAAACTAAATAAACGCGGCAACGATATCAGACCAGAAACATGTTATAATTATTATTCCACGTCTCAGAAAAACACGGGAACATTCTCTGGTTCTTAGCTAGATCTTGTCACTTTACATTTTGTCGGAAAATTCGTGATCTTCTGTGAATTAACATGCTCGCGTCTCGGAACTGGCTGCATTTGTCAAATATTTCAGTTAGTGGTTTGGTCGTCTCTACAGTTTAGCAAGAAGCAACTGGTGGTTCTTCCAGGCTGAAGAATGAAGTCCTCTTTTTCTATAGATCTTCAACGCTGGTTTCTAAAGCGTACAGATAGCTGTGATGAGTATCCTGCGACAGGTGTTTCTTTTGTAATTTCCTTTTTGCACGTTTTTGGGCTGTACTCTCACAGCTATGTAGACTTAGTCTAGTTTAGACCAAAAGAACTTCTTATACCAATAACACTGATTATTAATATTCGTAGCAAAAGATAGATACATATCTGCTGATTACAGTTTTTAAGATGCTAGTTACAGCATTTTGCACGACAGTGGCGAGAATATAGTTTTCTTTTTTTAATTTCTTATAGATAACAAAGACAAATGACTAATGTTTAATACAAAACCCTGTTCTAATTTCTTTCCTGAAATCTTGTCCTCTGAACCTTTACAATATTATATATCAAATTTGTGTAATTCTCTGGAACAGGATGCAATTGCTGGCGAGAATGAATATAATCTTTTTAAAATTTCTTGTAGATAACAGGGGCAAGTAACTAATGGTTTAACAAATAGCATTGCTTTTAATTTCCTGCCCGATGCATTGTTCTCTGAACCTTTATAATATTATATATCAAACCGTGTGCTTCTCTAAGGTGGGATCATAATACTATTCACCTTTTGAACAACGCGCAACGTCTCCCAAGTGTCAATTCTGCATGCCACTGTTGCAGTTGGGGGAGAGAAGGCGTTATCATTTAACGGGATATCGAGGGAAGGCCGTTTCCATTGCATATCGTACGACGTATTTCTCAGAAAATTATGTGAGACCTTTGCTCTCAGGATATCGTCATAAATTCGGTATTGCAACGAATAGTGATTTTTTTCCATAACTTCCCTGTAGACTGATTACTTAGTGACTGCTAACTGAGAGCAGATGATGAGGACAACAAACAGATACATTATACTTTGCTAATATATAAGACGGCTCTAAAGCATTGTTCAAACCGCTGGCCTTACGATGAGTGGACAGAAGGTTAGCTGGGTGTGGTCATTACTTGAAGGGGTGACACCAACGGGAAAAGGAGACTCCTTGACACAATTAGGAATATATATATATATATATATATATATATATATATATATATATATATATATATATATATATATATATATATATATAATCCACAGGTGAAAAAATAAGAGGCAGGGTGTAGGTCCTGACCGGTTACGACTTTATTTCCAACTTATTGACGAAGGACTGGTACGTTTCATTAAAAGTCACAAATATAGTATGACTACATAGTACTGTCTCTGTAGTCTTTATATTTGTTGACTTTCTAATACTATGTATCAGTCCTTCGTCAATGGCTTGAAAATAAAGTCGTAACCGGTCAGGACCTGCACCAGTGGATGTGTGTTAAATGAATCACGTGCTAACGTGACTATAATCATATACGTATTATATAACCATATATATATATATATATATTATATATATATATCTATATATATTATATTATAATAAATATAGATATATATAATATATATAATACTATATCACAAGAGACAGAGACGAGATGACATACTTTGAGGGAACAAGTGGATCCCAACAACACCCATAAATATCGCTCGTCATCTCTTGAGACCCACGAGACATGGCGCTGGAATCTGTCTGAATTATTGCTCAGACAAGCGCTTCTCCTACATCTGGCAACAAACTCGCTTTTATATTTTGTCATTTTGTGGCGGATTAGTGAAAAACGAAGCTGATTTTTGGATTGGGTTCGAGCCTATTAGATTTCAATTTATGTCACCAGACATCAAAATCTGTAGTTATTAAAGTTACTTAATATAATTGTCTACATTCTGATCCCATTTTTAGTTTTCTGAAAAGAGAACTATTGTGCCGGCTTTGCCTGTCCGTCCCACTTTTTTTATTTTTTCTGTCCGCGCTTTCTTTCGTCCGCGCTTTTTCTGTCCGCCCTCAGATCCTAAAAACTACTGATGCTAGAGGGCTGCAAATTGCAACGTTGATCATCCACCTCCAATCACCAAACATACTAATTTGCTGCCCTCTGCCCTCATTAGTTTTTAAAGTTAGCCATAATCGTGTGTCCTAGCAACATATAGGCAGGCCACCACCGGGCAGTGGTTAAGATTTCATGGACCGTGGCTCATACGGCATTATACAGAAACCAACGAAACATAGATATATTTTCGGAGGCTTTGATAATATGCTGCACGGCCGTACAGAAAACCCAGTTGCGCCGAAGAAAACTTCAGCTCATTTTTACTTTTTTTAAGGTGAAAATATTTTCCATTTTTTACAGGTTTTCATAACTTCATATGAATTGTATTTAGTTCCCAGTCATTTCTAGCAGTATTTATCACCAGCTTTTTGTCAATCATCAACTTATACGGAGATATTGTTGAATAAATAAATCAAATAGAGTAGCATTCCCCTTTCATTGAATATTCAGTGCAACATTGTTTTTATCTAATTAAAAATTCATTTTGAATAAATACGAAATGATATCTTATAAGCTCATAAGCTCATTACTACAATATCCTCTGTAAAGCTCTGGCATAAAGACATTTTTATGCAAATTCTCATTTAATGTATGTGGTATATTGCTGAAGTAATATGTATTCAGTTTAAGTTCAAATTAGTCCACGCAAAATGCATGAACATACCCTCAGCTGTCCCGCATTCAGAGGTGTCACATATAAGAATTCGATTAACGATACGCTTTCAAAAACCAGATACTTTTGGAAAATAAAGCAATAATCTGCTATATTTGTAATATCATCAAGAACAAAATGCAAGATATTCAACATACAATATTCTTGAGTATTGTAAATACATAAGTGATTACAACTTGATTTGGATTTAATCGTCAAGTGACGTTCAGATTAATTACCAAGTTTATCTAAAATAATGATGAACTTTTCCAGGTAAATAACGAAGGGAGGATATTATTATTATTATTATTATTATTATTATTATTATTATTATTATTATTATTATTATTATTATTATTATTATATGAAGGAGATCCCCTGTTCCACGATCCATTTAATAATTAGGTTGTTTCCTCAGCAGTTTGCTTTATTAAAAAAAATAATCAGATAAACTGTTTTTTTAAAATATTTTCTGCTGACATATCCGCAATTTTTAACGAAACATTATTATTATTATTATTATTATTATTATTATTATTATTATTATTATTATTATTATTATTTTTTTATTATTCTTATTATTATTATTATTATTATTATTATTATTATTATTATTATTATTATTATTATTACTATAAAAAACATGGACATAAAGATGTCGAAATACAGAACGAAAGACCGTAACAGAAAAACATATAGTTATTCACATAGAAATACAACTGCAGTAAGACTAAAACTTCAGAGGTATCTTTTTTAGCAAGATATCAAGAAACCGTCATCATATGTTTCCTCTACGGACAGAGAAAGTAAGTACAATATCCAGATATCTTCTAACACAGCCCATCCTATGTCAACATACATTCTCTCTCTCTCTCTCTCTCTCTCTCTCTCCTCTCTCTCTCTTTACACTCAAGGCATCAATTCATAACAACGACTGTTGTCGAGGACTCCCAGATTCCCGTGAAATTCCTGAGGGTCTGGAATGTTTCTTTAAACAATATTGTTCTGCAAGTTTGTACAGACCGTTTCCTAGCCTATATCCCCCAAAAATAATTTATACCGAGTGTAGCTCTTGGGATTTAACCGCCGTGTAAAGACGGACTCCATTCTCATTTCAAGTTCTTTGTAAAAGAAAACTATTGTGCCGGCTTTGTCTGTCCGTCCGCCATTTTTATGTCCGCCTCAGATCTTACAAACTGCTAAGACTAGAGGGTTGCACATTGGTATGTTGCTCGTCCACCCTTCAATCATCTAACATACCAAATTGCAGCCTTCTAGCCTCAGTAGTTGTATTTTATTTAAAGTTAAAATTAACCATAATTGTGCTCTTTGCAACGATATAGGACAGGCCACCACCGATTAATAAATATCCATAATATGAGTGATATATATCTGCTTTACATTCCCTGTTATTTCACCTTAGACTATCAGGTAGATGTGAAGCAAAAAAAAAAAAAAAAAAAAAAAAAGCAAGGAACTGTGTAAACGAGTCTAATGACTCCATGATACGAATTCAGACCAAAGAAAATGAGCCAGAGGGAAGGAAAATGATAGTAGGAGAGAGAGAGGAGAGAGAGAGATAGAGAGAGAGAGAGAGAGAAAGCACATGACAATTATCCTCGGGATACGTTCCAGTTTGACCACGAACCAGGAAATGTCACTTCACCCAGAGATCAGTAGAGGAAACCAAGTTCTTCGAAAACGTTCTCACGCGATGCAGGATCATCGTGCACCCAATATTCCTTCCCAGGAAACAAATGAAGATCGACAAGTTAGCAATGAATGTTGCCTTGGGATCATGACTTAATACGGAACTCGGATAATCAATTCTTTTGGCTTGTGTATGAGAGCAGGCAATTCGTGGTGGGCAAGTTCAAGTTGCCCTGTGCAACAGAAGAAATACGATTTCATGCTAAAGTCTCTCCAGTTTCTGTTTCCCTTTACCTTGGTTACATCTTGAAGATGAAACCATATTCTTTGCAGACGGCAATGGCAAGTCAATGTCCCTGTAGGCTTGTTTCGTGTGAATAGGTTCATCTCCTGAATAATAATAATAATAATAATAATAATAATAATAATAATAATAATAATAATAATAACAACAACTATTCAAATGCTAATAACTCCAAAATTATTGAAGATAAAAGGAAAAATTCTTGGGGCAGATAAAACTTTACATCTTTATGTTTCATCCATAGAGGTCTACTTTTAAAATTAAAATACCATCAAATTCACATTTAAATTATGTTAACCATTTAAATACCACCCATTCGAATTGGAGGACTGTGATAGTCTCCCCCCACCAAAATAATAATAATACTTAGGAAGCAGACCCTCTCTCAAGCATACTTTATTAAAAGTAATGGCTACTTCAGCAGCATTACACTTGTAGAGATTCTTCTCTATTTTCCGAATAGCGGCTTTTTCCGTGCTACTTAGACAGGCTAGTAGAGCGCCTATAGAGGTCATGATCAAATACAGAGTCTAAATTGGTGTATATATTTGAATTTACAGATAAACTATGATACCATAGTTATCAAAGTCATTAACGATATATATATATATATATATATATATATATATATATATATATATATATATATATATATATATATATATATATGTCTCTCTCTCTCTCTCTCTCTCTCTCTCTCTCTCTCTCTCTCTCTCTCTCTTGAAGCAAGCGAGCTTTCGTCTGGAGCTGCAAGACATCTCGGGCCTGGGAAGCTTGAGGGTGGACTGATCTTGAAGCGGTGTCCGTCCTCGTTTATATTTGGAGTGACAGCAGGGGGTCTGCCCCATGCTGATCTACTATTGGCTGGTGGCGGTAGGTCTTCGTTTTCATTGGTGGCTTGAACCGGGTCTCAAGCCACTTTCCACGCGTTGATGGCTTGCCGATTGCTGGTAAGTCCTGCAGCCGCCACTAGACCTCCTTAGCGGCGCGGTTACGTCGATGGGCGTTTCGCTATGCTGCGGGACGTCACGGCTAACTTGATTATGGTTGGCTGCAGGAGTATCTCGTTCGGGGGCGTTGTCTTCCGTGGAGTTGTCGTGCTCGGTGGTGTCATTGTTGGTGGCAGGTCTTCTCATACTCGTAGGGAGGAGAAATTCTTCCTGCGTCGTATTTAGAGTAGGTTTCACTTGCTGGATGAGAAGCGCCTCCAGCAGGCGTAACCGACGGGCATCAGGGGCCTTCCCGATGATCTTCGTGTTTTGGATGATCACATCCCGGGAGATGGCCTCTTGATGTTTGGTGCGTGCGTGATTCTTGATAGCCTCGCTCCGTACGCTGCTGGAGATCTGCACGAAGAAGGCCCCTTTCTCCACCCACCGTGGCCAGATGTACCGCCAAAAGGACGGCGTAGCGATGGGCTCCCCACTGAGGGTACTCTTCGCTAACTTTTACATGGGAACCGTGGAGGAACGAGTCCTTCGGCTAGGAATGCAGGCAAACCCCGCAGATATGGACGATATATCGACGACATCTTTGTTCAAGTCGACGCCGAGAATGAGGTAGAAGCCCTCCGTCAGGCATTTCAGCAGTGCAGCGTGCTGAATTACACGGTTGAATACAGCACCGACGATCGGCTCTACATAAAAAGCAAGATAAAAATTATTTCCTAGCATATGTGTATAGAAATTAAGATCAAAATTATGTCCTAGCATATGTGTATAAAATTTAATATAAAACTTATTTCCTAGCATATCTGTATAAAAATTAAGATGAAAATTATTTCCTAGCTTATTTGTATAAACATTAAGATAAAAATTATTTCCTAGCATACCTGTATAGAAATTAAGATAAAAATTATTTATCAGCATATCTATATAAAATTTAAGATAAAAATAATTTCCCAGCATACCTATATAGAAATTAAGATAAAACTGATTTCCTAGTATATCTACGTACATAAAATTTAAGAAAAAAAATATTTCCAAGCATATCTATATAAAATTTAAGATAAAAATTATTTCCTTTCATATCTGTATTAAATTAAAGATAAAAATTACTTCCTAGCATATCTATATAAAATTTAAGATAAAGTTGATTTCGTAGCATATCTGTATGAATATTAAGATACAAATAATTTCCCATCATATCTGACCAAGTGTCGCCTTGTCAAAACGGCATATAATGCAAAGTGGCTGAAATCATTTTTGTATATTTCAAGAACATTCCTCTTTCCTATGATGGATATAATTTTCTCAATAGGGCCTTCTACATTCTTCTTCTTCTTTTCGTTTTCCTTACGGCTTAAAAAAACAGTCGTGAATTACCTCTTAGATCTGCCTTTCCCATTCATTTCCATTCAGGAGAATTTATTGCTGACTTGTTGGATCCTCAGCCCTTTCTTAACCACTTTCTTGAACCACAACATCTCGTGGACTTCTTTGCAGCCTCCCTTCGACCCCTTTCATTACTTTTACTGTAATTCCGTCCATATCCTCTTTCGTCCTTCATCTTTGACCTTTCCACTTTCCCGAAACTTTTGTTTCTGAGGGCAACTACGAGAGTTTCCCCGCCCATGTCACGCCTTCAAACCTCCTTTACTATCAAATTTCCTTACAGTGCTGAATGACCCTACAGGTCCCAGCGTCGGGTTTTTGGACTAAATTTTATACCCATTCCATTTCCAAACATTTACTATTGAGATGGCTTTGTCTGTCCGTCCGGCCGCCTCAGATCTTAAAATTTACAGAGGCTAGAGGGTTGCAAATTCGTATGTTGATCATCCACCCTCCAATCATCAGACATACCAAATTGCAGCCCTCTAGCCTCAGTAGTTTTTTTATTCAAGGTTACAGATTTACAGAACAAAGTGGTATTAAAAAAATACCATTTCTTATTAAATTCAATAAATTCATAATTTGTTACAATACCACTGAGACATTTCGATAAACGAATAATCAATGCTGACATATGACAAAGCAACGTGGAAATACAATAAAAGTATTGTTTACCTTCCATACAAGAAACTGAGATAACTGACGAGGGTGAGAGAACAAAGTAAAAAAAAAATGCCACTTTATGGGATGAAGGAATATAATTCGTTTCCTACCCAGAGGGACTTTTAGATAAATAGATCAATAATGCTGATCTAAGACAAAGCAACGATGTAATACAATAAATAAAGCTTCACATATCATACAGGAAAGTGTAATAAGTGCTGAGAGCGGCTCTTCTTCCCAAAATACAATCGATAGCGTTACGCAACGCCTGAGAATGAACTCACCATCTCTCCCGAATCCACATTCAGAAAAGAAGGTGGGGTGGGGGTGGGGGGGGGGGGGGGGGTTGGGGGGGGGGGGGGGTCGCGGCTATTTATAGGTCCTTTTTGTCTCAACCAGAAGAGAAATTAACGATCTTTTTATTGGCCCGGAATGCCATAAACGTCCAACAACTCAGTTTATCCCTGACGGAAAACTGTCCGGTGAAATAATAATTAGATCTCGGAGTGACAGAAGTACAGGAAATTCTTGTGAATGGAAACTTCGTCATCTGACAGTTGCCACTTTACTTTCATCATGTTTATTTACATTTTTATCATATTTTTCATTCCTCTTTTCATCTCCCGAATCTTTGCATTATTACCTAGCTCGTACATTTCCCATTTATAGGGTTTTCTCAGACATTACTAACCGAATCTACAAACCAAACTCAGAGCATGAACAGTGGGATAGAAGAAGTAAATTGAACAAAAAAGACCAAATCATCGTATATCTTGCACAGTGGCTGGAACACACAATAAACAGGACAGAAACGTGGCAAAAAGTGCCACTAAGGAGTTCTCAAATGAAGGAAAATAAGATATATACATCAGGTGTAGCCTAAAGTGCCATATGCTTCAACTTTTTTTTGCATAATAATTGACATTTCCTTCCCAAAGTAAATATTTTGAGTGTGTATGTATATAAATACACACACACACACCTTTTTCAAATGGCTTCAAAACAGTCTTTCTATTCAGTTTTCATCAAAACTTCACATTAAAACACAAGTTTTTTCTTTTTTTGGGGGGGGATTATTATTATTATCATGCCTCGGGCCGAAATGTTTTTTTCAAAATATTTTCAAATAAGTGCAATCAAAGCTTTGGCTGAATTTTTTCTCTTTGCAAAAGCGTGTAAACTGTACCCACTATGGCTGATGGATTTCATTCAGTTCCTGATGGTATTTCAATGCCTGTGGGAAATAAAATGCGTGTACCAATAAAAACCCTGTGGCTTTGAAGAATCTTTTTTTTAATACTGAATTTTACGCAATTTGTGTATTATCAGAATGTGCAGTAGCAAGTAGCATGGACACTAACCAGCCCCGTGGTTAAGGATTCATAGGCCGCGGCTCAGCAGCATTATATCGAGACCACGTAAAGGTAGATCTATTCTCGTTGGCCTTCAAGAAACTTCGGCGCATTTTTCATTTGTTGAGTTTTCTGTTAGACTTGATTTAACACCAAAATTTAAGATCATAAGCTGACATTTTATATTTTAATGTTTTATTCCGATGTTATTATTCTATAGGAAGCAGATATCTTATTTTATTCTTATTTCATGTACTCGGAAAACAAAAAGGACTATGGACGACGCTGTTAAAATTGAGTTTGCCAGCAGAGCAGTCACATTTACATACAGATTAATATGAGGGATATTTGTGCCGTTCAGAGCGATAAATTCACGAATTTTCTATATGAAATTTGCATAGCTGTATTCATGAAAGAGAGAGAGAGAGAGGAGAGAGAGAGAGAGAGAGAGGAGAGAGAGAGAGAGAGAGAGAGGAGAGAGAGGAAAAATAAACTCATTCGCAATGTTGATTAGTCAATTACATAGATAGAAGTTTACTGGTATCATTCCGAGAATTTATTTTTCGTTTCAATTTTATTGCACTAAACAATGAAAGTCATAATTAAACTATATATTGCAATAGTCCAAAGCTTGACAACCAGTTACTGGCAATAAAAAACGATCAAATTTCAAAAAAATATATCGATTTACGTATCCCAAAAAATCTTGGCATCGTTTTCGAGATAAAGTTACGAAAGGAACGACGAAAATAAATAAAACAGTTACACATAATCCTTAGTTTGCACTGAAAAAGTCTTCTGATTACGTTATCTGGAACGAATAAGAAATAACAATAAGATTCTTTTCCGCTAACCTCTGTGATATTTTGTTTCCAGACTACCGGAGCTGCCTGGAATTTCCAGGATTCCGTGTCTTTCATTTTGACAACAGTTTTCTTTCTCCCGTGTCTCGTATTGAGTATTTCATAACCTTTTTTTTATTTAACAGAAAGTGTTGCCATCTTATAGAATTTGAAGCTATCTTTCCTCGTATGTATTGTACTTTAACATCTTCATCAGGTTAGAAATGAAAGTTTGTTTTAGGCTTGTTGTGTGAACCAAGAGAAAGTCTATAAAGAAAATTAGCATGAGAGGATCTTATTGTATTTATTTATTTATTTATTATTTGCTTATTATTATTATCATTATTTTTTTTTTTTTTGTAAATGTGATACTTTCAATGGAGTCTTTTTAAGGCTTGAACAACACCCCCCACCCCCACCCCCCGCATCCAATTCGTATCATTCTCCTCGTCCTCTTCCTCTCAGATTGCCGTCGTCCACCCTCCTCCCCCTCCCCCTCCCACATTCTCCTCCTTCTTCCCCTCCTGTCCTCCGCTCACTCTCCTTCTCCTCCTCCACCACTCACCTTCCCTCCTCCTCCCACATTCCCCTACTCCTCCTCCTCCACTCACCTTCCCCCTCCTACTCCTCATCCTCCTCCACTCACTCTCCTCTGCCTCCTCCTTCATTCCCCTCCCCTCCTCTCCTCACCACCATCACCCCCTTCTCCTCCTCCCCAACATTCCCTCCTCTTCCTCCTCCTCCTCCTACTACACTCTTACTTCTTCCTCCTCCTACATCCCCTCCTCAAACCTCCTCCTCCTCCTCCACACTCAATATCCCTCCTCCTCCCACATTCCCCTCCTCCTCCTCATCCATCACTCATCCTCCCTCCTCCTCTTCCTCCTCCGCTCACCCTCTTGTTGCTCTCTCCTCCTTATCTTCTCCTCCTCCACTCACTCTCTTCCTCCTCCTACATTCCCATTCCCTCCTCCCAACTCCTCAATCCTCATCCTCCTTCTCTTCAAACTCACCCTCGTCCTCCTTCCACATTCTCCTCCTCCTCTTCAACTCACCCTCTTCCTCCTCTCACATCCCCTACTCCTCCACTCGCACTCCTCCTTCTCAACCACTAACCCTCCTCCTCCTCCTCAATCAAAAGAAAATGAAAAACGGGACTTGGAAGAAAAAACCCAAAAAACCCTAGTAAATATCAAGCAAAACCCAAAACAAAACTATTATACTTGTACGCGAAAAAGACGAATAAAAGAAGAATAGAAATAAGCCCTCTAAGAATTGAGGGGAGATTAAGAATAAAAAAAAGGAAATATGCAAACATATTGCAGAACGATATAGAGAGAATTCACCCCTAGAATTGATAATGAAGATAATGATATAGAAGTAAGGGACGAAAATAGTGAATATTTAGCTGACATAGATATTAATGAAGAGATATTGTGCAGGCTATTAATGAAATTAAAAAATTAAAAATGGAGCTGCTGCAGGCCTGATGGTGTCCCTGCTATTTTGTTAAAGAAAATAGTTGATTCTATAGCCAGGTGCAATATTATCAAGCCAAAAGGTGTAGATACAGGCAAGATTTATGATGAGCACAAATTAGCATATATTACCCCTACTTTACTTTCTAAAGTGGATCAAGCACTAGATGGCAAGTCAATTATAGGCCTGGTGAGTCTAACATCACATATTATGAAAGTGTATGAAGGGTAATGAAGAAAAATATTATGAAACATTTAATAAGAAATAATTTGTTTAATATAGGACAACATGGTTTTGTACCAGGAAAAAGTACACAAACCCAACTGTTAGTCCACCATGAGAACATATACAAAAATATGAAAAGCGGAAATGAAACAAATGTGGTTTATCTAGACTTTGCAAAAGCTTTTGACAAGGTAGACCATAATATATTAGCGAAGAAAATTATAAAACATAATGTAGGGGATAAAGTAGGAAGATGGTTAAAAGAATTTTCACACAACAGAAAACAGATAGTTATTGCAAACAATGAGAAATCGGATGAAGCTAAGGTAATATCCGGTGTGCCACAAGGTACGGAAGGTTTGTTATTATGATTGCAGACATAGACAGTAATGTTAAGGACTCGGTAGAGTGAGTCGTTCGCCGATGACACAAGAATAAGTAGAGAAATTACTTGTGATGAAGATAGGAAACGCTCTACAAAAGAGACCTTAACAAAGTATATGATTGGGCAGAGGTAAATAGGATGGTATTTGACTCTGATAAATTTGAATCACTAAATTATGGAGACAGAGAAGGAAAGCTATATGCATATAGGGGACCTAATAATGAGGACAATCACAAATAAGGAAGCAATTAAAGACCATGGTGTGATGAGGCTAGGAACATGTTATGCAATGATCAAATAGCAATTCTATTGGCAAAATGTAAGGAAAAAATGGGAATGTTGTTACGGCACTTCAAAACAAGAAAAGCTGAACACATTATGCTTTATAAAACATATGTTCGTAGTCCACTTGAACATTGCAATATATGGTACCCACACTATCAAAAGGATATTGCACAAATAGAGAGTGTACAAAGTGTTCCTTTACAGCTAGAATGAAGAAGTTAAGGACCTTGACTACTGGGAAAGACTACAATCCTTAAAATTATTATAGTCTAGAAAGGAGAAGAGAACGCTACATGATAATTCAGGCATGGAAACAGATAGAAGGAATAGCCGAAAACATCATGGAGCTAGAAATATCAGAAAGAGCAAGCAGAGGTAGATTAATAGTGCCCAAAACTATATATACCAGGAAAAATAAGGAAAGCACGCAGGAAATTAATCCACTACGCACCAGCATCGATAATGCAACGTCTATTCAATGCGTTGCCAGCTCATCTGAGGAAATACATCAGGAGTGATCGTAGATGTGTTTAAGAAAATAAGCTCGACAAATATCTAAGCTTCATCCCAGAACTATCCAAGATTGGAAGATGCAAAATAATACCGGTGTCAATGGAATGTACTAGGACTCTCTGGTACGACATTAGAAGGTGCCCTCCACTCGAGGGACCTGGGGCAACCCGAACAAGATGTAACGGTCTGTAAGGTAAAGGAAGGTCTCTTCCTCCACCATTCATTACTCCTTCTCCCCACATCCCCTCCTCCAACTACCTCCTCCTCCTATGAAGACATAGACAGTAATGTTAAGGATTCGGCAGTGAGTAGTTTCGCAGATGATACAAGAATAAGTAGAGAAATTACTTGTGATGAAGATAGAACGCTCTACAAAGAGACCTTAACAAAGTATATGATTGGGCAGAGGTAAATAGGACGGTATTTAACTCTGATAAATTTGAATCAATAAATTAGGAGACAGAGAAAGAAAGCTATATGCATATAGGGGACCTAATAATGAGACAATCACAAATAAGGAAGCAGTTTAAAGACCTTGGTGTGATGATGAATAGGAACTATGTTATGCAATGATCAAAATAGCAATTCTGTTGGCAAAATGTGTAAAGCAAAATGGGAACATGTTGTTACGGAACACTTCAAACACGAAAAGCTGAACATATGTTATAGCTTTATAAAACATGATGTTCGTAGTCCACTTTGAATATTGCAATATGATATGGTACCCACACTATCAAAAGGATATTGCACAATAGAGAGTGTACAAAGGTCCTTTACAGCTAGAATAGAAGAAGTTAAAGACCTTGACTACTGGGAAAGACTACAATCCTTAAAATTATATTGTCCAGAAAGAGGAAGAGAACGCTACATGATAATTCAGGCATGAAACAGCTAGAAGGAATAGCAGAAAATATCATGGAACTAAAAATATCAGAAAGAGCAAGCAGAGGTAGATTAATAATGCCCAAAACTATAACCAGGAAAAAATAAGGAAAGAACACAGGACATTAACCCACTACGCACCAACGGTCGGATAATGCAGGCGTCTATTCAAATGCGTTGCCAGCTCATCTGAGTATATATCAGGGAGTGAGCGTAGATGTGTTTAAGAATAAGCTCGACAAATATCTAAACTGCATCCCAGACCATCCAAGATTGGAAGATGCAAAATATACCGGAAGATGTACTAGGAACTCTCTGGTAGACATTAGAGGTGCCTCACACTGAGGGACCTGGGGCAAACCCGAACAAGATGTAAGGTCTGTAAGGTAAGGTAAGGTCCACTACCCTCTCCTCCTCCCCCACTTACTCTCCCTCCTCCTCCCACATTCCCCTCTTCCTCCGCCCATATCCCCTCCTCCTCCTCCTCCACTCACCCTACTCCTCCTCCCACATTCCCCTCCCCTCCCTCCCTCCTCCTCCTCTTCAATTCACCGAAATGCAAAGGTGAACATTCCAGATGTGAAAAGTTGATTACTTCTCGAAAACAGCGAACAACCGACGCCTCCTCGACATTTGGATGGGAATTTTCCCAACATTATGAAAAACCAACGTTTGGTACAAAAATTCAGCCCATCAGATTTCGAGCGCCTTATTTTCATTAAGAGGTTATTGTCAATCAAAGACTCGTCATTAGGAGACGTTACACATACTATGCACATCAATTCATGTAGAGAGAGAGAGAGAGCGAGAGAGAGAGAGAGAGAGCTGTAGTCTCACGTATTAGGAGACGTTACACATACTATCCACATCAATTCATGGAGAGAGAGAGAGAGAGAGAGAGAGAGAGAGAGAGAGAGAGTGAGAGAGAGAGCTGTAGTCTCACGCCACGATCAGGTATTGATACAACGTAAGTTTTAAGACTTATTTTATATTCTCCAGGCAAGGCAAAAGCGTCCATATTTCATCTAACTTTAGAATAAATTCCGTTTTTAACGCTGCTATGAAATGATTGTAGCATTTCACGTAATGATAAGAATCCATAGCATTCTGAGAAAGGCTTTCATTACCCACATGTTTTTTGTAAGTCTCGCTTTTTTTCAACCAACATTTTATGTAACTGCGATGATATTTATGCCCCTCATAGAACTATTCTTACTATTTTGAATAACTCAGGCTACTTTGAATCTCTGAATATAAATCAAATCGGTTTCAGGTGGACCGGATGGGAAGTTTTTAAAAGTGAGGACTGCGACGAGGCTGTTATTTTTATTAAAAACGAAGTTAGAACATAAACCTTCTATTTTTTATATTTCTATATTTATATTTCATGTAGTATATCCCGCTCTCCTTTCATACGCATATTATTTGCTAGATTGAAATGATTCAAGCCTCAACTTATGGACAGTTATTTTGGGTAAAGAAGGCTATTCTCAAACGAGTTGTTTTATATACCCAGCGAAATTGTTCTGTTTCTCAAACAAAGAAAGCCGTGGACCATATAATAGACCATGTTAGATTAATTTTTAATGATATCAAATACAACATAAATATCACTTACGAAATGTATTTGATAAAAAATTTGACAATTATTACCAATTATTATTAACGGTTCACAAAGGACAGAAGACTGAAATCAGCGAAAAATGAATTGGAAACTTGCTTGCTAGAATAAAAAAGGATGCAAGTAGAATACAACTAGCTCAAATTTAAATTGAAACGACGCTATTCATTTGAAGACATTAAAAAAAAATCATGTTCGGTAATTATTCCACAGGATATATCTGAAACTAATACAGAGTAAAAAAAAACTACATTTAGCTTCATTCAGCTTCTTCCAAACCCCACACACACACACAAAGATATTTATATATATATATATATATATATTATATATATATATATATATATATATATATATATATATATATATAATATATATATATATATATATATATATATATATATATATATACATATATATATATAACTATATATATATATATATATATATACTATATATATGAATAAATTATCACATCGAACCTTCGGTACATATATGAAAATATATCATTTGGGAGTAAAGTGAATTTAGATATTAAAGGACATTTGTAGCTTGAATTGATATATAAATGGATCACGGTTCGATTGTGAT
>NC_061107.1:4009408-4012425 GCF_015104395.2 Macrobrachium nipponense
ATCTATCCCAGCATTCTGCCTTTTGCTCTCCAGTAGCTGTCTCCCTAGTTCTTGGCTAAACCATGCCATTAAGAATGGACATAGTTCGTACACGTACAGATGAATTCACACTCTTCGTCAACGCCCCAATTAACTGGTCCCAGCCAGTTTTCAAAGGCATATTGAACAAGCCCCTCACGAACTCACATACACACAGAACGAACATTGACCTGCTTAAGTAAGCATCTTAGTGTCACACCATCCCAGAAAAGATTTATATCAGCTTTCTCTAGGTTGTCGCTCTCCATGGGAAGTTAAATGTGATGAATCTGTAAATTCCTCCTTTTTGTTTTTACATAAGAAATATGGTACATATATATATATATATATATATATATATATATATATATATATATATATATATATATATATGTATATATATATATATATATATATATATATATATATATATATAATATATATATATATATATATATATATATATATATATATATATATTTATATTTATTTATATATATATATATATATTATATATATATATATATATATATATATATATATATATATATTTATTTATTATATATATATATATATATATATATATATAGATATATATATATATATATATATATATATATATATACATACATACATACATACATACATACATACATACATACATACAATACATATATATATATATATATAT
This sequence comes from Macrobrachium nipponense, assembly GCF_015104395.2. Classification (NCBI taxonomy): domain Eukaryota; kingdom Metazoa; phylum Arthropoda; class Malacostraca; order Decapoda; family Palaemonidae; genus Macrobrachium; species Macrobrachium nipponense. Next base: position 4,010,118 of record NC_061107.1, read on the forward strand.
ATATATATATATATATATATATATATATATATATATATATATATATATATATATATACATATATATATATATATATATATATATATATATATATATATATATATATATATATATATATATATATATATATATATATATATATATATATATATATATATATATACTATATATATATATATATATATATATATATATTATATTCATATTTACATTCACTTATATGTAGCGATGAGAATAATAGGAGAGATTAACCAGGTATCAGTTGGTCAGTCTTAATTCTCCCCAAAATTATTAAAGTTTTCATTAACCAGTGAATTTTGATGTAGGAGTATATTGCATCCAGTTCTATTGACAGATTCCCCGCCCCCAACCGCCCGGCCACCCTTTTTGGGTTTCTATGAGGATTCTTTGAAAAAGGGCTGACCAAATATCATTGAGTACTTTTTGGAAAATCTCATATTAGATTCAGGAATATTGTTAGGGTACTCCTTTTTATAGTATTTGGAGAAGGCAAGAATTGTTCATATACTCGTAGGTTGTGAGGTAACACAGACCAGCGCTTGGTATCCAATATTACTCATTTTTCTCTTTTGTTACAATTAAGCCCAGTCCCACACGACGGGCCAAATGCCCGGCAGGCACTCTGATTTGCCCCGGAATTCTCTCGCTTTGAAACAGTGTTATCAGATCAAACAGCCCAAACAAGGCGGGCAGTAGACACAGGCAGACGAACGTGACTTGGGCAACGAATAATCACTGTCCCTGTGTCACGATCAGTTATTGCTGTAGTGTTGGGGGGTCTTTAGCGGTGGGAGGTGAAACCAGACATTCTTCGGAAACTTGAAATTCACGTCAGTGGTCTCATGTGGATAGGTTTCATCTAAGAATAATAATAATAATAAAATAATAATATAGCGATCAATTGATAATAAGAAAGGGGAATGTTATATAAGAAGATTTGAGTCTAAATCCTCTTCAAGTGAAAAATGTTAAATTTCAGATCTCCGAATCCTATTTTTTCGATTTTTTTTTTGTTTTGAAAGTCTAACCAGCAGTGCTGTATGATTCACCCTTTTTCCACGTCAAGATGCTACATCTCATCGGTGGTGGAAAGCGCGAGTACTTTTAACGATAACTGAAGTAGCAGAGGAAAACCTCTTCGCTTTACGTTAGGATCCTGAAAAGGACTTCGAGGGAAAGGGATACATAAGTCTTTCAAAATCGAGAGTGGGAATCTTGCTGCTATGGGATTGGAGTACTGGACTCTATATATATATATATATATATATATATATATATATATATATATATATATATATATATATATATATATATATATATATATAAATATATAATTTGTATATTTACAAATATATGTGTGTGTTAGGAGCAAATTGGGAAGACTAACCACATCCACAGCGGTAAAGGTGTGAGTATGTTTTTGTCCAAACTAGACACACAAGACAATGTACTGAATGCATAATATACTCAGGCTACAGACAGAAAGGTCAAATACATAAAGAAGTCATTAAAATATGATTTTTTTTCACATGATCCATTAAAAGCTTGACTAACAGCATTTGTTTAAAAAGACTCAAAACTCTTAGACTTTTTCATCTTACTTCTCGCTTCGAGCAACGTCCAGAGTCAACATGAAGATCTTTCCAGACAGCTTATTAAACTTCACAGGATACACTTCTGTTAAAAAAAAGGTACACGGTAATAAAGAAGTAATGGCAAACATGTTGGGAAAGTTTATTTATTTATTTAATTTCACTCTCTTTTGACGTTTCTAAGAATTCTGGATGTCTGTTGACAGAGAAAACAGTCGGGAGATATATCGACGGCTTTCCGACGGACCCTCCTCTGGAAGGAGAATCGAATGGTCGTCTGTAGGTTCGAATTGAAATCCATTGACAAATAGACCACTCCTTTTTCGGTGGCGGATTTTATATATTTGGGGGAAAATATACGAGACGAGACAAGTGGGAAATGTTCGCGAAGCCTAGCGGTATATTTGCAAAGGATCGAGGTATACAAAAGACGCATGCCATCATGGGTCATCCCTGCGGGCTGCCAGGGTCGATATCAACAGGTCAGTATCAGGGTTATTATACCCTTCAGCGTGACATAAACTGGCTCTCTTTAATTCGACTATCACCTACATATCGCCTGCAAACGAACGACAAAATAAATAAATAAATAAATAAAACGATAAAGCTATTCATTATGACATAAACTGGCTCTCTTTAATTCGACTATCACCTACATATCGCCTGCAAAACGAACGACAAATGAATAAATAAAT
>NC_061107.1:4012925-4017925 GCF_015104395.2 Macrobrachium nipponense
TACACAAGCACACACACACTCAACACACACACACACACACTCACTCACTCACACACACATACCACACACACACACACACATATATATATATATATATATATATATATATATATATATATATATATATATATATATATATATATATATATATATATATATATATATATATATATATATATATATATATATATATATATATATATATATATGTGTGTGTGTGTGTGTGTGTGTGACACACACACACACACACACACAAACATATATATATATATATATAATATATATATATAATATATTATATATATATATATATATATATATGATAGTGTGTGTGTGTGTGTGTGTGTGTGAGTGTGTGTGGGTGTTTATCTATGTATGAACTGTAGGGCTCCAGAAAAAAAATACATAGAAATACCGAGGTAATACAGAAAATAACGTGCCCTTGCGTTGGCCAACGTATTTATGAAGAATTCCGATACCGTAGTCAGCAATTTATGTGTAAATCAGCACAGGGAAAACCTATCATAACTTTGCTAAGCAAATTTGTATTCATATGATAAGTTTACGTGTTAGCAGAAGTGTGTACTTATATAATATCCTGAGGCCACCGAGGACTGGCTCTCAAATGTAGCTCTAGCTGTCGCCCACGTGTGATTATTATTTCTTTTTAAACGAAAATGTAAATAAATTTGGATAATGTGCTGCTCGTTGTGTTGAGGCAAATATCTAGCGAATGAGACCAGTACATTTCATCTTTATCAGGCAGTTAAGTAAAATAAATATATCGTTTTACACATCCTGTTGTCTCTCTCCCACATATGAGTACGAGTACACACACACACACACACACATACGCACACACACACACACACACACACACACACACACACACAAGAAGTACCTCTTATTTTTGCTTACATGCAATACCTCTGCTACGTTTCTTCGAACTTATTGTGGGAGGTTCCGAATAATTGAGAAAAAAAAACCTGTAACAAATACTTGGACTGATTGCTACACAAACATACAATCACCTGGAGAGTCATCTTTAATCAAAAAAGGATTACAGGTTGTATACGAATGACTATTATGTCTTTTATGCTAATAAAAAAAATAACCACTGGTGTTTTAGATGTAATTGTAAATTTCATATTTCTTTAAAAACCATCAAGTTAAAAAGAGAAAGTAACGAATGACATTCATTTTGCAAAGAATTCGTAAAAGAATTTTTATTTTTTGGTTTTTTACGTGTACGAAAAGGTCCAGTGCAAAACTTAGTTCGTTTATCAAAGCCTTGAAATTAAATAGTAATTGATACGTGATTTTATTCGGAAAGAAGTAATCAATAAACAAATTTTTTAGTAAAATGAATTTGCATTTTTTTATGTTTACGTATACAAAAAGTCCAGTGCAAAATTAAGTATGTTTATTAAAGCCTTAGAATTATAAAAATATTGCGTGATTTTATTCGGAAATAAGTAATAACTAAAGGAATTTTTCAATATCCTTTTCACGAACATGAAAGGTCTTACTGAGACCAATCGCTGAATATCAAGAGACTCAATCCGCGGAAAAACCAATCACAGAAGAAATCACACGACTTCATGTTCAAGTCGACGAATGAAAGAAGACCCGCTCGGTAATTGGAAATCATTCGTTTGGCCTTTAGGAATGATAATTATAATCGCTCCGGATCGTTCCAGAATACGATCGGCAGCAAACACCTTTCACTCACTTCGTGTTCTTCCCACCTATCTGGAAACCAGGAAGGATCATATTTGGCATTTCATTACGTATCATCCAAATATGAGGAAAGCATTGTACAAACACACACAACACACACACCTACACGTGAGGGCTGAGAGAGAGAGAGAGAGAGAGAGAGAGAGAGAGAGAGAGAGAGAGAGAGAGAGAGAGAGAGAGAGAGAGAGAGAGGTGGGTCATTGATCGACAGGTACTAATGATTAGAAGAAAATCCCTGGAAGCTGTGCGTCAGGAGAATTGATAAGTGATTACATTCATTTAAAGATTTTATGCCAGCCCAGCAAACAGTTATAATTTTTGTTTTACATTATCCCTTTCCAGGAATCAAAGACCTTCCCCTTCCAGAAAAGGTTATTGGATTTTTTTTCTTCTGTATTTTGTCAAAACATTCCCTTTCATATTATTACTTTCAGCAGTGCCAGCGAGCATCAAAGGAAAGTTAGTTTCAAAAGAAGGAGGTGGAAGGCATGATTTGATAGCTGGAAACTGTTAGGTTACAGGTACAATACTGGGTCTTATGTCAACTGTCATGATGTCAAATGTATAGTGCTGTAGGTGGCGTGTGGACGAATAGAAGGGTGTGTGTGTGGGGTGTGGGGGGGGGGGGGGGGGTTAAGATAATATTGGAAGGAGTAAGAAGCAGATACAACATGAGTGAGTAGTGAGGAGAATATGTACACACACACACACACACACACACACACACACACACACACACACACACACACATATATATATATAATATATATATATATATATATATATATATATATATATATATATAATATTATATAAAACTCATCATTTTTACACGGAAAAGATAGGAAACAACTGCCTGCAGTCATAGTATCACGTATCTGTCGCAAACGTGGGTGTATTGACAAAGTATACCACCTGTAGATACGCCCACTTTGCCCTGCAACTTTAAGCTCCTCGACGACAGTTGGTATTCGGAATCGACGTAGATTTAGGTCGCGATAAAGTCTACCTCGCATTTGAGTGGTGAGGAGAAGAATTAAATTTTGAATATCATTCGTAAGGGAGGATATCGCTCGGAGTTTTTTTTTAGCTCAAATTGGTAAGGATGTTTGTCTCTATGTCTGTATGTGTGTCTGTCTGTCTGTCATACAAATTATATGCCATTACCTCTTCTCTACTGCTTGATGTTTTGATAGTCTCTTTTTATTTACTACTTTATATGTTTTTATGTTTTTATACTTTTTACTGTCTGAACTTGTAAATTTTAATTGCATTGTGAAAATTCCTTTCTATGCTAATGATGCATTCAATTTTGTCTTTTACTTTTCACAGACTGATGATTCATTGAGTCATGAGTACGAAACGTTTGGTTAATAAAGTTGGTCTTTTATCATTTGTGTCATGGAAACTCCTGAAGTCCATATATTTAAACATATATATCATACGTAATATGTATATATATATATATATATATATATATATTATATATATATATATATATATATATATATATATATATATATATATATATTGTCAAAAACCAACCAATTTCATTTACTTTAAAGGTTTATGTAAATTCAAACTCCTAATGCCATCTGTTGGTAATAATGAAATTACTTAACTTCTAACGCCATCTCTTGGTAACGGTGCATTTACTTCGGTTTTAATTCTGTTTTTCATCCTTGGAAAAATTCACGTCGGAGTTCTTACAGCTATTTTTGGTTGAGTTCATTATCCAGTGGTGGTGGCAATACATATTTATCTGATCTGGTGGTAATGGCTTTTGTATATATTTAAAGTGGTGAAATAGATTTGTTAAGCCTTTGCTGATTATTTTATTCCACGTATAACCATCTATTGTGGAAATTATCAAATGATCAAATGAAAAGACTGGTTATATCTCGGAGTTATGAAAGTTCTTCAGAATTAGTGAAATTCGTTATAATATATATATATATATATATATATATATATATATATATATATATATATATATATATATATATATATATATATATATATACATATATGACTCAAAGCAAATTTTATAGAATGGAATACTCACGATAATTGGCTTACAAGGAACGCTACATCGGCTCAGACGCTCGAGAAATTCTGGATAATACCTTGATTCAAACGCCTCCATTGGGAAGCATTTGAATACTTTGTGGGGTGGGGGGGGGACCGGGGGGGGGGATCTATGCCCATATTATAATAATTTACCTAAAGGGGAAGAATGAGACCACTTGATTACTGTCGCATGAAAAGGACCGGCATAAAGGAATGGACCTGCTTGTAATTTCGGGGAGACCAGGAGGCTGGCTACTTCTTCCTCGAAGTATATATAGTATGTCGCTGGAGGTGATTCCTTTCATCTTGATTAATGTTCAGTTGGATGGTTTTTATTTTTTCGTTCCCTTATATTCTGGATGATCAAAAGGAGATTCTCTTCGTCTTCCGATTAAATGAACGGAGGCGAAGTAGGATTTATTTATTTAGTACTTAAGTGGATGGGGAGTGACAAGTTGTTCTGTTATGAATAAAGGGGAGACCAGGTATTCAAGGCTTAAGAGTAGAAGAAGGTACGGGGAAATTTTTTAATTTTGTTGAATGAAAGAGGATTTGAAAGTGTCTTTTTTCTCTCTTTTTCGTTTGTGTAGTCTGTCTGGGATGGATGAAGACCTGTGCCCTTGAGTTTCAGTTTAGTTTCACCTTAGTTTCACTCTAGTTCCATTTTTAGTTTAGTTTCACTTGAGTTTCCCTCTAGTTTCACTTTAGTTTTTTACTCTAGAATTCTCAGTCGAATCAAGTTCAATTCGAAAGTTTTTTTCGTATGTGTGTTCGCTGTCCCTTTGAGTTTCAGTTTAGTTTCACTTTAGTTTCAATCTAGTTTCAGTTTATTTTCAGCTTAGTTTCACTCTAGAATTCTTAGTCGAATCAAATACAATTTGAAAATCTTTTCGTCGTGAAATTAAAGTCTCCCATTAATTTAACTCTATTTTCAGTTCAGTTTCAGTCGTTCCGTTAATTCCTCATTCGTCTCACCAAAGCATATCTCAGGGAGCTAAAGACGGACGAATAAGCTCACTTAATGACAAAAGGCATTGTTAGAAAAATAGATTTGTTATTTCCTTTTCAGACCAACTGGGATAAACCAGAATATCAAGTTTTTCAGTGAGTATACATTTACATGGAATTTGTAACTCCTAGAATCAACCAACGAAAATAGCATGAATAAAATAGATTAGATTTGAAGCAAA
>NC_061107.1:4020425-4040425 GCF_015104395.2 Macrobrachium nipponense
AATGTTTCGTATAACTAATACCATGTCAATACTTTCGAAGAACGTACAACTTCTTCCCTTTTACATTATTCAACTTTTCACACAAAGAGAGAGAGAGAGAGAGAGAGAGAGAGAGAGAGAGAGAGAGAGAGAGAGAGAGAGAGAGAGACTAATTCAGTGGGAGACTATAAAGAATCATGTTACAACTGTGGGAAGTGTATTTGTGAGCATAATATTCAGTAATCTAGCAGGACTTTTTCTTCTTGTCATTTTTTGTTTACAGATTTTTTATTTTTCTCGAGAGCAAAAAATAAGTAAATAAATAAAAAAATCATGAGTCTACCATTCTTACAACAGAATAAAAACACGCTAGCTGTTGATCTTCCAGTGAACATAAGAGCTTATCCTTTTGTCCTTGACAGATGAGGAGAGAGAGAGAGAGAGAGAGAGAGAGAGAGAGAGAGAGAGAGAGAGAGAGAGAGAGAGAGAGAGTTGAAGAGAAATATGACCCACGTTATTTAACAGAGGGCCTTGGGGAAAAAATAAGAGTTGAAGTCTAGGCTGACAAGGTTTGGATAAAACGGAGGATTCTTTGAGTGTTTTTATAAGTTGATAAAAGTTAGAGGTAACACTAAAGCCGTCAAGAGCAAGGCGTGATTCCACCTCCAGCTTAATCGGGGTGCGTGGTAAAATCTACAGGTAATTAGAACTTTGTTTCACCAACGTAAATTAAAGTAAATGCGCTATGTTTTATTGGAAATAATTGTTTTGTAGTGTTTAACATGCACATTATTTATTTTTGTCATTTTCATTCTAATTAGTAAATCATAAATATCCTATCTTAAAATTCCTGTATCATTAACTCAACGCTAAACACCTTTTTCAGACCACTTTAGAGGTTTCATAGATCTTTATTACCTCCACCCCCAACAAAAACAAAAACATCAACTAAGTCGTTTGTAGGCTTACTCCATAGTAAGCGAAAATTTCATTAATATCCTTTCTAGGATACAGAAAGATCCTCAATTTACTTTATAACTTCGTCTTTTGTATAGATAGAACCCGGCAATCTTCATAGATTTTATTATAGAGGTTTCATTACAAAGAAGTCTTAATGGATTTGTGTTTTAGAAAAAAATTGTCTCCAAACTTCTGAAGATTTTTTTTATACGACAAATTTCAGAAATCATGAATAATTTTTGAAATTCTGCGTGGCTTTTACATAATTTAACCTGACGTGTTTTCTCTACTGAATTCGAGAAACACATTTTAACAAACTTGTTAATGTATTCACCAGACGATACTATTAAATGCACTTAACCAAGCATGAATTAGAATATGAGGCCAACAAAATTTTTTCATGTTTATCAGCCAACAAGATTCATGCATATTAATACACCAAATGATTTTTTTTTTTTTTTACAGTATTCGCATTATACCTCGTAATAACATGTGTGGTAGTAATCCCTGACTCAGTTAAAAAGTATATTTCAAATGATAACGTCATATAGAGCGTATTATCTTTATTTTTATATTTTGTACTTTAGATATATTGATGCCAAACATGGTGTTTTCTTGCTTATAGAGACGTGAGGTTAGTTATCGGCTTCCAGGCAATTGAAATATTATATTTGATTGTCTGATGATTTACGTAGCATAAGCATCCAGGAAGTTTGTCTAAGAGTTGCCATTCTTATAAAGGGGCTGGATGAACTGAGTATTACCTGGTATAAAATTTAATTTTTAGCTGGGTACATCAAGTGACTGAACTTCAAACTCTCTCTCTCTCTCTCTCTCTCCCTCTCTCTTCTCTCTCTCTCTCTCTCTCTCTCTCTCTCTCTCTCTCATTCTAAGTGGATATAAGATGTGAAATAAATCTGATAATTCTGAATATTCTAAACACTTAATGAAACGTTGAAGTGGTCGATGTAGTACTCTCTCTCTCTCTCTCTCTCTCTCTCTCTCTCTCTCTCTCTCTCTCTCTCTCTCCTGAGTAGATATAAGAGGTCGGATAAATCTGATAATTCTAGATGTTGTTAACACTTAATGAAACGTTGAGGAGGTCGATGCAGCTCTCTCTCTCTCTCTCTCTCTCTCTCTCTCTCTCTCTCTCTCTCTCTCTCTCTCTCTCATTCTGAGTAGATATAAGAAGTGAAATAAACCTGATAACTCTGGATGTTGTAAACACTTTATGAAATGTTGAGGAGGTCAATGATGACTTAACAAAAATCTCTCTCTCTCTCTCTCTCTCTCTCTCTCTCTCTCTCTCTCTCTCTCTCCCCAAAACACATAAAAGAAAGAACTAAAGTTCTTTATTTTCTTTTCTATATTTAGACATACGTAACTAAACTGTGTCAGTGCCAGCAACACTTGTTCCATCAACAATAATAATAATAATAATAATAATAATAATAATAATAATAATAATAATAATAATAATAATAATAATAATAATAATAATAATAATAATAATATTGATGGTACTATTTATTACTATGAAATTAAATCTACAGTTATTCTAACCCTAAACCTGTTCCTCAATTCATGAACTTTTATTTCTTTTTTATTACCCTCATATCTGGAACAGCAACTCCAAAAAACAACATTTCGAAAATTTACATCCACCACTCATTCTCTTGGATATCTCTCCTCCAGCTATCCAAAATCCCCACTGAATATTCTTTTCAAACTGCAACAGTCCATTTGCGCCTTTTTATTGTCTGAGATCCCATTTGTAAACTGCACTTGCCTTCCTCAACAATAACTTCCCTCTGGTATAACTTCTTTTTCTACCTTCAGAAAGAAACGTTGTGGTGAAAAAGATCCGAGAAGTGGACGAAAAATGGGGTAGGATTCAAAATACAGAAATAGTCTGTCGGACAAGCTTTGGAGAAGATTTCAACATCTCAATAATATGGGGTAAACGATGGGAGCAGTTTATACCTGCTGGTGAATGCACTTAGAGAAAATGGAAGGAGAGTTACTTAGTTAGATAGTAGGGTTGCTCAGTTAGAGAATGGCGTGGGTATGGAATACGTGTAAGGGCAGTATAATATGAATTATTATTATTATTATTATTATTATTATTATTATTATTATTATTATTATTATTATTATTATTATTATTATTATTACTAGAGTTAATTTCATATTAGGTTGTTCTATTTTTTTTTTCTTATCTCTCTCACGTTAATGTTGGGCAATAATCGACCAGTGTTCATATTCTGATAGAGACACACAGCAGCAGCTTGTGTAGAGAAGTTTTTTACTTCCTGTGCAACAAAGGAAGGAATGGAATATGATGGATAATTCTGCAACATTGGTCCCAACATATACAGTCGCCAGCACCCGTCATTTCTAGATTCACGAGATCAGACTGGAACCTGATGTTAAATCTACGGGATTGTCGACCCGTGTTTCAGAATTAGTTTGTTCTAAACTCTACAGGATCACACACAGTGTTTCATTACTTTGTTCGAATTTGCAGGAACCTGCTGTTAAACCTCTACAGGATTACCAACGAAGTGTTTCATTACTGGTTCTGTTATATAGGGAATGAAAACTGGCAAACACAACACACACTGATGATGTATATCTCTTTTTCCAAAAGTGAGCAGTGTAAATTTTTGTTTTTGTCAAATATCAAAGTAGGAGAGAAACGGATCTTAAAGATATTAGAAAAGGCTCGATTTAAAATGAACTCAAAAGATACAGCTATCCAGTTAAACGGGCATGGTTAAGAGAGATACTACTCCCATTATTATTATTATTATTATTTTGTTTTTTTTTATTTCTTTTTGCTTTATCACAGTCCTCCAATTCGACTAGGTGGTATTTATAGTGTGGGGTTCCGGGTTCCAAACCTGCCTCCTTAGGAGTCCATCACTTTTCTTACTATGTGTGCCGTTTCTAGGATCACTCTTCTGCATGAGTCCTGGAGCTACTTCAGCCTCTAGTTTTTCTAGATTCCTTTTCAGGGAATCTATGATTATGGTACGATTTCCACTGGTATATCCCATATACCTTCTTAGTTCTATTTCCAGATCTTGATACTTATCCATTTTTTCGTTTTTTCCCTCTCTTTCTCTTCAACTCTGTGTCCATGGTATTGCGACATCAATGAGTGATACTTTCTTCTTGACTTGTCAATCAACGCCACGTCTGGTCTGTTTGTTGCACGTATCACCCTATCTGTTCTGATACATAGTCCCAGAGATCTTTGCGTGATCGTTTTCTATCACTCCCTCAGGTTGGTGCTCGTACCGCTTATTACTGCAAGGTAGTTGATGTTTCTTGCACAGGCTCCAGTATAGGGCTTTTACCACTGAATCATGCCTCTTTTTGTACTGGTTCTGTGCAAGTGCCGGGCATTCGCTTGCTATGTGGTTTATGGTTTCATTTTTCGTATTGCACTTCCTACATATGGGAGAGATGCTATTTCCGTCTATGTTCTTTGAACATATCTGGTTCTTAGGGCCTGATCTTGTGCGCTGTTATCATTCCTTCAGTTTCCTTCTTTAGCTCTCCCCTTTGTAGCCATTGCCATGTGTCATCGCTGGCCAGTTCTTTAGTCTGTCTCATGTATTGTCCTTGCATTGGTTTGTTGTGCCAGTCCTCTGTTCTGTCTGTCATTCTCCTGTCTCTGTATATTGCTGGGTCTTCGTCTACTTTTATTAGTCCTTCTTCCCATGCAATCTTTAGCCACTCGTCTTCACTGGTTTTCAGATATTGCCCCATCCAGTGCTCTGTTCTTGAGTTGACGCAGTCCTCTATACTTAGTAGTCCTCTCCCTCCTTCCTTTCGTGTTATGTATAGTCTGTCCGTATTTGCTCTTGGGTGTAGTGCTTTGTGTGTTATCATATGTTTCCTGGTTTTCTGATCTATGCTGCGGAGTTCTGCCTTCGTCCATTCCACTATTCCTGCGCTGTATCTGATTACTGGCAACTGCCCATATGTTTTACTGGCTTTTATCATATTTCCGGCGTTGAGTTTTGACTTGAGTATCGCCCTTGAGTCTCATGCATATATTCTATCCTGATCGTGTTCTTCATCTCTTGGTGTTTTTATATCCCTCTTTCCATTATTCCCAGGTATTTGTATTCCCGTCATCTATGTGTTTGATGTTGCTCCCATCTGGTAGCTTATCCCTTCAGTTCCGTTACTTTGCCTTTTTTGTATGTTGACTAAGCGCATTTTTCTATTCCAAACTCCATCCTGATGTCCCCAGATACAATCCTTACAGTCTGGATTAGGGTATCTATTTCCTTGATGCTCTTACCATACAGCTTGATGTCGTCAATGAACATCAGATGGTTGATTCTGTTGCCTCTTTTCTTGAGTTGGTACCCGGCATCCATCTTCTGTAGTACTTTTGTCATGGGATCATGGCTACGGACTTATGTCAAATTAGCAACATTGGTGCTGGTCAATCGTTGGATGGTGACCGCTCTCCTCGGCGTGATTCCTTGGGAAGGATCTTTACCATAATTCCTCAGTCTACTCATCTGTAAATGAGTACCTATCCCTGATGGGGTAGGGTCCAGCTATGGGTTAAATAGCAAAACTCAGCAATGATGGAAAGAAATGAAGGAATAAACGACAACGACGTAAATGGAACCTCTGGCAACAGAGGAGCTTCGTCCGGCAACCAGGTATTCAACCCAATTGAAGGGGAAGACGGTCAGGTACTTGGAGGTCGTCATCCAGCAACTGATCACCACACGACAGTAATCAACAGCCTGAGATTGGAGCTACTACAGAAGCGAAAAGGAAGAAATGGACAAGAGAAGAAAATAAGGAAATATGGAGATGCTACATCAGAAGCAACCCGACGGAGAGAGGATATAGAAGAAGATTGGTCAACATCTGGAATGAGAAGGAATAAAACACCCCCCAAACAGAGCAGAGGCTGGCAGACCAAGTAAGGAATATAAGAAAAAGAACTGGCTCTCCCAACAGAAAGAGAAGAACTGGAAAGGGATATGTCACACGACAACGAAATTATTATTATTATTATTATTATTATTATTATTATTATTATTATTATTATTATTATTATTATTATTACAGTGTAAGCCATACTTGTTTAATCGTCTTCTACAGAATATACACCGAAACGTGAAAGAGAAATCACTCATAAAAAAATAGTAGGGACTTCTTGAAACATGATATTATGAAATATAATTGATCACAGAAACGACATTAATATCTCATTCCCTTGGACCTGGATGATAATCATAACTGAAAAAACTGCTATCAAAAACCAAATTTTTAGGGGTCATTACACAGTATTGACAATGAGCCGTCAATTAATGAAAAATATGCTGTGAAGTTATGTCTACAAATGGGAAATTATGATCGTCGTGAGAAGAATACATAAATATGGCTTTCTATATATTTTTTTCCAAGGTTTATGAACGAGGCTTATGACAAAACGTGGAAGATCATATTTGGAATATGTAAGTATAGCTAAACATACACAAGCACACCCACTCACACACACACACACACTCACACACACACTCACACACACACACACACACACACACACACACACACACACACACACACACATATATATATATATATATATATATATATATATATATATATATATATATATATATATATGCCACGAAGGAAAATAAACGAAGGAGGATCTGCGAGACCTTTCGACGTTAAACATCCTTTACTGAGGCAGAAACTGACATAAATGAGAGAAAAAGACAATACAAGAAGATTCATATAACTGACAGATAGGGATTATAAGAGATTAGTACCCAGAATCCGACACACCTGGAAGATGAGAAACCTTCCCAAACAAGCATAAACAATGGGTGCAATTAAAGGTTTAATACAATCATCTCAGATACAAGGACAAGACAATTTAAGGATTATAGGTGACAGCTATTCAGAACTTGGTAAACAAAACCATATTCACAATACATGTCAGACATACTTACAACAAAGATTACTCTAAGGCAACTGATTTTTATTTAAGTCAGTAATTATATCTTTGAGGTCATTCTTAAACTGTTACCAAATACAAGGGTCTAAATGAAAAAGGCCACGACTAACATTGAAATTACAATGAAAAGTAAGTTGTATTAAAGCAGATTCTAAAAGATTTCATGATAAGACATCTCTTGACCTTGCAATTACTGAACTACCAACCCAATTTATTCGGTGGTTGTTTACACTTAAATGAATGAATATTGCTTTAGATTTTTGCCCAGTTTTTACAGAATATTTATGCTGGCTTAGCCTTACTTCTAGGCCTTTGCTAGACTGTCCGGGATAAAATGAGGGACAATCCATACATGGAATTTTATATATTATGTTGTTGCTTTCTCTGGGGCCATTTTTTATTAACATTCCTTTTAGTGTGTTATTATAGGAAAAAACAAGGTTGACATTAAAAGCTTTTAACAATGATTTAATGGTTTCAAATCCGTTAAAATAAGGCAAACTGAGAATGTTCTTAGAATTTTCTTTCTGCTTGTTACTTACACTATAAAACTTTTTGTGGGCTTTATTATAACAAATATCTAATATATGTGAAGGACAGCATAAATCTTTCCCTATTTTTCTTATGTATTCAACTTCTTGATCCAAATATTGTGGACTGACAATGCGCAATGCTCGTGAAAACATAGAGGAAAAATTGATATTTTTATGTTAAGATGGTGGCCTGAGAAGAAAAGAACATAAGTTAAGTTGTTGGTCGGTTTCCTATAAATACTGAATTTACATTGAAATGGTTCTCTATGTATCAAAACATCTAAGAAAGGGAGGCAATTGTCTTTTTCTACTTCTAGAGTAAACTTAATCAATGGTACCTGCTTATTTAATTTAGAGAGTAAATCATTATATCTGTCACCTATAATCATTTAATTGTCTTGTCCTTGTATCTGAGATGATTGTCTTTAACCTTTAATTGCACCATTGTTTATGTTTGTTTGGGAAGGTTTCTCATCTTCCAGGTGTGTCGGATTCTAGGTACTAATCTCTTTATAATCCCTATCTGTCAGTTATACGAATCTTCTTGTATTGTCTTTTCTCTCATTTATGTCAGTTTCTGCTCAGTAAAGGACGTTTAACGTCGAAAGGTCTCACAGTAGATGCACGTGACTTCATAAATAAGCGAATACCATGGGAAAATGATAGTCAGAAATCCAAGCACTTTCGTCTTTACTCAGACATCGTCAAGGAGCTACTAAAGTACAATTGGAGAGGAAGGTCTCAGATACAAACAAGATCAGGAATACCAGATGGTTAATTATCAAAAGGGTAAAAATTAAAAGGAATAATCCAGGATTATCGGATATCACACGGTCACAAACTTAAACAGATTCTGACCCTAACCGAAATTACAAAGTATCTTTACAGTCCAAACATGTAAAAACTGAATATATTAATTTTGTTGCTTATATTTATCTACAACTTTTTTTCATTATGAAAGCATCAAGTTTAAATAAACCAAGACTTAAATTTAGAACATTTCTATTTATTGACTTGATAAAACAAGATTCAATGATATTCCTTTTAACTGTGTCTTTACATGGACTAAGGCTCTTGCTTGACTCCAGTTAATAGGATGGTCTAAATCTCTCATATGTACGAATAATGCATTCGATATTTGCCCAGTTCCCACAGAATATTGATGTTGCTTGAGACGCTGTGAAAGGGATTTACCGGTCTGTCCGTAATAGACTTTATCACACTTTTTGCAAGGAGTTTCATATATGACGACTGGAAGATCTTTAGGAGAATTTTTGATTACTAAACTCTTGACATTAATATTACTGAAAACAACATTTATGTTAAAAAGCTTTAAAATTCTAGGAATATCTAAAAACCTTTCATCATAAGGTAATTTTAGAATGTTATGCTTACTAAATTCAAGTTTGTCATTAGTTGAATAAAATGTTTTTCTAGTCTTTTTCCATGCACATCTACAAAAGTCCTTGGGTATTTTAGTTTCAATGCAATATCATCAATAGTTTTAATTTCAGCGTCAATAAACTGCGGGCTACAGACACGTAAAGCCTTAGGAACATCCCAGAAAAACAAAAGAATTTAACATTTTGATGGTGAATTGGAGTAGTAATGAACAAAAAGAGGCAATATTAGTTGATTTTTCGAAAGACTGAAAAGGTGAAATTTCTATCATTTCTATGGACAGTTACATCAAGAAAATTCAAATTACAATTTCTTTCTTCCTCTACAGTAAATTTTATAGAAGGGACTAAATTATTGAGATTATTAAGGAATTCCTGGAGGTTTTCGTGAACTGGCCAAATACAGAAGATATCATCCACATATCTAAACCAAATAACTTTTGGGGGCAAAATTCTTGGTAAAGAGTTTTTGTCTCAAAATTCCATGTAAATATTGCTAAGGACAGGAGATAAGGGATTACCCATAGCCATGCCAAACTTTTGTACAAAAAATTCCCCATTGAAAAAAAAATTTACTATCTTGATACATAACCTTATGACCTAATGAGATTTGCTACACTTAAGGAATGTCTGACGCTCTAATTCCTCTTCCAAATATCAAGTAAGTCATCTACAGGCACTTTTGTAAATAAAGAAACAACATCAAAACTAACCATATTAAATCATAATTCAAATTTGAACTATTCAATTTGTTTATAAATCAACATTGTTTTTAACATTCGTGTTAGAAATGTTTCCTACCAAAGGAGTAAGAATTTTTACAAGCCATTTAGATAAATTATACGTAACTGAGCCCACTGAACTAATGATTGGTCTGATAGGGTTATTGATTTATGTGTCTTGACTAAACCACCTATAAAGGTAGGGAGGCGCATTGCGGTGTAACTGTTTAATTAAATGGTCCAAGCCCTTCAAAATGGATATATTTTGTTTATTAAAATGGGAGTTAACTGTCTGTGTTGGGGTCAGACCTCAGCTTCATATAGTATCAGTATCATTAGCAATGTCATTATTTTACTTATATAGTCACTTTTATTCATTATTACCACTGCATTAGATTTATCTGCTTTTGTCAACCTTCACTGTTTCGTCTTCTTTAATTTTCTTAAAAGCCTGGAGAAATCTCACGGGTACATTAGGGTGAGAAGGTTTACTCTAGCACCATACACAATACCTTTACAAATATTGATATCATCAGGGCATAGTTTGATTAAATTTTTCTAAATAACAAAAGGATTTTGAGATGTCAACACAGTCCAGGTTACCATTAAATACACCAAAGCTTAACCCATATCCCAAAGCCGCTGTCGTAGCATTATCCACTGGTTTGTCAGTAAATTAATCATGAAGTCCCCACGTTGGCATGCTTAGTCCAGTCGCTTTCAGCAATAGATTTTTCAGCTTGACTTGGAGCTTCCTTCAAGACGGTTGCAGCAATTTCTCAATTTTCCGTAGCAATAATCCAGCATCCGATTCTTCCAATCGACAGGAACCGTCTGATTAAAGCTATACCGTCTGCTTCTAAGTGTACGAATGCATCATCTACTTTCCACTTTTGTGATGTCGATGTGTCTGAAGTATGATGAGTTAAAACTCGTCGAAAGGTCGCTCTGCTAGGCGAAGAATTCCTCACTGGTAAATCGACATGGGCATCACTTGCTCGTTCATTGCACTTCCATAGAAAGTTGAGTCAGAGTTTCAGTTTGTGAGCGATGATAAGAGCATTACAGAAGGATGTCACGAATAGAACAAGGCTCGGAAAATTCAAAGAAAAGGCGTAGAAGTTGTGTGTGGTTTTCCATTATGCTTAAAAAAAATCACAGTAAATGCACGTGACTTCATAAATACGCGAATACCACGGGAAAATGATAGTCAGAAATCCAAGCGCTTTTGTCTTTACTCAGACATCGTCAAGGAGCTACTAAAGTACAATTGGAGAGGAAGGTCTCAGATACAAACAAGATCAGGAATACCAGATGGTTAATTATCAAAAGGGTAAAAATTAAAAGGGATAATCCAGGATTATCGGATATCACACGGTCACAAACTTAAACAGATTCTGACCCTAACTGAAATTACAAAGTATCTTTACAGTCCAAAACATGTAAAAACTGAATATATAATTTTGAATTGTAAAATATATATCTACAACTTTTTTCATTATGAAAGCATCAAATTTAAATAAACCAAGACTTAAATTTACCATAGTCCCAGAGGATCTTTGCCTGATCGTTTTCTATCACTCCTTCAGGTTGGTGTTCGTACCACTTATTACTGCAAGGTAGCTGATGTTTCTTGTACAGGCTGCAGTGGAGGGCTTTTGCTACTGAATTATGCCTCTTTTTATACTGGTTCTGTGCAAGTGCCGGACATTCGCTTGCTATGTGGTTTATGGTTTCCTTTTTCGTATTGCACTTCCTACTTATGGGAGAGATGTTATTTCCATCTATCGTTCTTTGAACATATCTGGTTCTTAGGGCCTGATCTTGTGCCGTTTTTATCATTCCTTCAGTTTCCTTCTTGAGCTCTCCCCTCTGTAGCCATTGCCACGTGTCATAGCTGGCTAGTTCTTTAGTCTGTCTCATGCATTGTCCGTGCATTGGTTTGTTGTGCCATTCCTCTGTCCTGTTTGTCATTCTCCTGTCTCTGTGTATTTCTGGGTCTTCGTCTACTTTTATCAGTCCTTCTTCCCGTGCACTCATGAGCCACTCGTCTTCACTGGTTTTCAGATATTGCCCCAGCGCTCTGTTCTCGATGTTGACGCAGTCCTCTATACTTAGTAGTCCTCTCCCTCCTTCCTTTCGTGTTATGTATAGCCTGTCCGTATTTGCTCTTGGGTGTAGTGCTTTGTGTATTGTCATATGTTTCCTAGTTTTCTGGTCTATGCTACGAAGTTCTGCCTTCGTCCATTTCACTATTCCTGCGCTGTATCTTATTACTGGCACTGCCCATGTGTTTATGCCTTTTATCATATTTCCGGCGTTGAGTTTTGACTTGATATCGCCTTGAGTCTCTGCATATATTCTTTCCTGATCGTGTCCTTCATCTCTTGGTGTTTTATATCCCCTCCTTCCATTATCCCAGCTATTTGTATCACGTCTCATTTCATGTTGCGCCATTCTGATAGTTTTATCCCTTCAGTCCTTGTTACTCTGCCCTTTTGTATGTTGACTAAGGCACATTTTTCTATTATTATTATTATTATTATTATTATTATTATTATTATTATTATTATTATTATTATTATTATTATTGTTATTATTATTATTATTATTATTATTATTATTATTATTCAGGAAGGAGGCCTTCTCTGAGGGCAGTAGCATTGAATACAATAGCTGTTTCAAAAACTGGCATTTATTTATATAGAATCTTCTCAATTCTTCTTATTATCTTTTCTCGTCAGCATGTGGCTGGTGTATTAAGTTTCCTAAGGACATGTAAAGATTTTCATTTGTCTTAGGTTTATTCCTCTAACGTGTCGACAGCGCACAGGCAGTCATCTATGAGAGTTACAGTACGTGAATTAAGATACAGTTTACAAGTATTTATAAGCATGCAAGGTCGTGTACATCGGTGGGCGGGTCGGTGGGAACGGATTTTAATTGGTCGTTGGATGGAAACGAAATCTCCCCCTGAGGCGTTTCTGACTGCGTAGTTTGGACGGGGTTATTAGCGTCGGTTGGGTGTTGTTTGGGGTACCCACCTCTTGGGCGGCAGGCTGTACAATTGATATATCTTCCGCTCGTTCTCTCCCGCTTTCTCTCTCTACTTCTTCCGCTCTTTCTCTCTCTCTTGCTCTCTCTTTTTCTCTTTCTGCAAGTTCCTCTCTCTCTCTCTCTCTCTCTCGTTCGCTCCTTCTAACGCTCTCTCTTTCTCTCTCTGCTGCTCTCTCTCTCTCTTCTCTTTTGCTCCTCTCTCTCTCTTTCTCTTTCTCTCTCTCTCTCTCTCTGTTTGTCTCTCTCTCTCTTTCTTTTCTTTCTCTCTCTCTCTCTCTCTCGTCTCTCCCCCCTCGATCTCTCTCTCTCTCTCTCTCTCTCTCTCTCTCCCTCGATCTCTCCTCTCGTCTCTCGTGGATGTATACGTAGTCGGTTGGTTTCTTGCGCCATTTCTTCTTATGATGGTGGGAGAAACTCTGTTTCTTTTTACCGTGTTGATAGTCGGTTTTTTCTCTAATATATGTAAAGCTTCAAGATACGTAGGCGTTTTCGGTCCGGTGCATGGTCAATAATTTCTATGTTCTTTATAAGCTCAGCTCTTTCTGGTCTCCTGTTGTGTTTTTCCCTATAGTGAATGAAAATGGCCCCTTCTTGAAGATGACACGAGAGACGCTTGAGAGTCTGGTAGTGGTCATCCGATATAAGAATGGTGGCATCCATCCACCGAGCATGTGAATTCGTAGATGACACTCCTTCTCTTCAAAGACGTTTTTCTGGGGCGCCGGTTGTTTCTAAGAAGCAGCTGGCTGGTTTTCATGCTTTTGTAATAAATTATGAGGCTAATTTTTATCACTTTCTGTAGTGGGGAGACATTTTCACTGATTATTTTCCTTATAGCCTTTTCATCTTCCAAATATTTGTGGTGCATATGATTTTTATAAAATATTTTTATAGCTCCACTTTGGTCGTTAGTTTACGGTCGTTCTTTCTTGGTGCCATTTATTTATGGAGTCCCTCGTTTGGCGTTCGCCATACGGTTTGAAAAGTTATTATTATGAGAACTTGTGTAGACCTTTCGATTTCCCTGGTGGTTTCTCTCCATGTGGACAGTGTGTAAGGGCGCGGGCGGACGAAGGCCTCTACCACCGATCTTTTATACCTGTCTGGGCACTCGCTGGACCCATTAAGGCATAGACCCGGGTTTGTGGGTTTCTTGTAAACCGTGGTGGTGTATCCCGTAGGGGTCTGCTGTACCCGAACGTCCAGGAAGGGTAGGGCACCGTCAACGCTGCGTTCACACGTGAAAGTGGAGGACGGAGCATTCTTCGAAGGTGTTTCTTAAAGTTTCAAGGTCCTCTTCTCTGTCAACTTTTATGAAGGTGTCGTCTATGTAGCGGTAGTATTGGGGAGGACAGGGGATCTTATTGAAAACTCTTTCTTCGACGACACTCATGTAGAAGTTTGGCAATAGAACCCCTAATGGGGATCCCATTGCCACGCCGTCAATCTGGCAATAAAGATGTCCTCTGTGGGTCGTGAATGGTGCCTTCTTGTACATATTTCAAGGAGGGATTTTAGGGCTTCCTCGGGGATGTTCAAGCCTGTGTCTCCTCACATCTGTATACTCTGTCGATGATTGTTTCAATCGTCTCGTCGACTGGAACGTTTCGTGAAGAGGCTCTCGACGTCAAGAGAGGCGATGATACCTGTAACAACATTCCCATTTTTTCCTTACATTTTGCCAATAGAATTGCTATTTGATCATTGCATAACATGTTCCTAGTCATCATCACACCATGGTCTTTAATTGCTCCTTATTTGTGATTGTCTCATTATTAGGTCTCCTATATGCATATAGCTTTCCTTCTCTGTCTCCATAATTTAGTGATTCAAATTTATCAGAGTCAAATACCATCCTATTTACCTCTGCCCAATCATATACTTTGTTAAGGTCTCTTTGTAGCGCGTTCCTATCTTCATCACAAGTAATTTCTCTACTTATTCTTGTGTCATCGGCGAAACTACTCACTACCGAGTCCTTAACATTACTGTCTATGTCTGCAATCATAATAACAAACCGTACCTTGTGGCACACCGGATATTACCTTAGCTTCATCCGATTTCTCATTGTTTGCAATAACTATCTGTTTTCTGTTGTGTGAAAATTCTTTTAACCATCTTCCTACTTTATCCCCTACATTATGTTTTATAATTTTCTTCGCTAATATATTATGGTCTACCTTGTCAAAAGCTTTTGCAAAGTCTAGATAAACCACATTTGTTTCATTTCCGCTTTTCATATTTTTGTATATGTTCTCATGGTGGACTAACAGTTGGGTTTGTGTACTTTTTCCTGGTACACCATGTTGTCTATATTAAACAAATTATTTCTTATTAAGTTTCATAATATTTTTCTTCATTACCCTTTCATACACTTTCATAATATGTGATGTTAGACTCACAGGCCTATAATTACTTGCCTCTAGTCTTGATCCACTTTAGAAAGTAGGGGTAATATATGCTAATTTGTGCTCATCATAAATCTTGCCTGTATCTACACTTTGGCTTGATAATATTGCACCTGGCTATAGAATCAACTATTTTCTTTAACAAAATAGCAGGGACACCATCAGGCCCTGCAGCAGCTCCATTTTTAATTTCATTAATAGCCTGCACAATATCATCTTCATTAATATCTATGTCAGCTAAATATTCACTATTTTCGTCCCTTACTTCTATATCATTATCTTCATTATCAATTCTAGGGGTGAATTCTCTCTTATATCGTTCTGCCAATATGTTGCATATTTCCTTTTTTTTATTCGTTAATCTCCCCTCAATTCTTAGAGGGCTTATTTCTATTCTTCTTTTATTCGTCTTTTTCGCGTACAAGTATAATATTTGGGTTTTGCTTGATATTTACTAGGGTTTTTTTCTTCCAAGTCCCGTTTTTCATTTCTTTTGATTGAGGAGGAGGAGGAGGGTTAGTGTTTGAGAAGGAGGATGCGAGTGGAGAGTAGGGGATGAGAGAGGAAGAGGGTGAGTTTGAGAGGAGGAGGAGAATGTGGAAGGAGGAGAGGGTGAGTTGAAGAGGAGGAGGAGGAGGATGAGGATTGGAGGAGGGGATGTAGGAGGAGGAAGAGAGTGAGTGGAGGAGAGAAGGATAAGGAGGAGAGCAACAAGAGGGTGAGCGGAGGAGGAAGAGGAGGAGGTAGGATGAGTGATGGAGGAGGAGGAGGAGGGGAATGTGGGAGGAGGAGGGATATTGAGTGGTGGAGGAGGAGGAGGAGGTTTGAGGATGTAGGAGGAGGAAGAAGGTGAGTATAGAGGAGGAGGAGGAAGAGGAGGGGAAATGTTTGGGGAGGAGGAGAAGGGGGGTGAGTGGAGGAAGAGGAGGAGGGGAATGAAGGAGGAGGCAGAGGAGAGTGAGTGGAGGAGGATGAGGAGTAGGAGGGGGAAAGGTGATGGAGGAGGAGGAGTAGGGGAATGTGGGAGGAGGAGGGAAGGTGAGTGGTGGAGGAGGAGAAGGAGAGTGAGCGGAGGACGAGGAGGGAAGAAGGAGGAGAATGTGGGAGGGGGAGGAGGAGGGGTGGACGACGGCAATCTGAGAGGAAGAGGACGAGGAGAATGATACGAATTGGTGGTGGGAGGGGTGTCAAGCCTTAAAAAGACTCCATTGAAAAGTATCACATTTACAAAAAAATAATAATAATAATAATAATAAGCAAATAATAAATAAATAAATAAATACAATAAGATCCTCTCATGCTAATTTTCTTTATAGACTTTCTCTTGGTTCACAACAGAAGCCTAAAACAACTTTCATTTCTAACCTGAGAAGATGTTAAAGTACAATACATACGAGGAAAAGAGCTAGCTTCAAATTCTATAAGTTGGCAACACTTTCTGTTAAATAAAAAAAAGGTTATGAAATACTCAATACGAGACACGGGAGAAACTGTTGTCAAAATGAAAGACACGGAATCCTGGAATTCCAGGCAGCTCCGGTAGTCTGGAAACAAAATATCACAGAGGTTAGCGGAAAAGAATCTTATTGTTATTTCTTATTCGTTCCAGATACGTAATCAGAAGACTTTTCAGTGCAAACTAAGGATTATGGTGTAACTGTTTTATTTATTCTCGTCGTTCCTTTCGTAACTTTAATCTCGAAAACGATGCCAAGATTTTTTGGGATACGTAATCGATATATTTTTTGAAATTTGATCGTTTTTATGCCAGTAACTGGTTGTCAAGCTTTGACTATTGCATATATAGTTTAATTATGACTTTCATTGTTTTTAGTGCAATAAATTGAAACGAAAAATAAATTCTCGGAATGATACCAGTAAACTTCTATCTATGTAATTGACTAATCAACATTGCGAATGAGTTTATTTTTCCTCTCTCTCTCTCTCTCTCTCTCTCTCTCTCTCTCTCTCTCTCTCTCTCTCTCTCTCTCTCTTTTATGAATACAGCTATGCAAATTTCATATAGAAAATTCGTGAATTTATCGCTCTGAACGGCACAAAATATCCCTCATATTAATCTGTATGTAATGTGACTGCTCTGCTGGGCAACTCAATTTTAGCAGCGTCGTCCATAGTCCTTTTTGTTTTCCGAGTACATAAAATAAGAATAAAATAAGATATCTGCTTCCTATAGAATATAATAACATCGGAGAATAAACATTAAAATATAAAATGTCAGCTTATGATCTTAAATTTTGGTGTTAAATCAAGTCTAACAGAAAAAACTCAACAAATGAAAAATGCGCCGAAGTTTCTTGAAGGCCAACGAGAATAGATCTACCTTTACGTGGTCTCGATATAATGCTGCTGAGCCGCGGCCTATGAATCCTTAACCACGGGGCTGGTTAGTGTCCATGCTACTTGCTACTGCACATTCTGATAATACACAATTGCGTAAAATTCAGTATTAAAAAAAAGATTCTTCAAAGCCACAGGGTGTTTTTTATTGGTACACGCATTTTATTTCCCACAGGCATTGAAATACCATCAGGAACTGAATGAAATCCATCAGCCATAGTGGGTACAGTTTACACGCTTTTGCAAAGAGAAAAAATTCAGCCAAAGCTTTGATGCACTTATTTGAAAATATTTTGAAAAACATTTCGGCCCGAGGCATGATAATAATAATAATAAAAAAGAAAAACTTGTGGTTTAATGTGAAGTGATGAAACTGAATAGAAAGACTGTTTTGAAGCCATTTGAAAAAGGTGTGTGTGTGTGTATTTATATACATACACACTCAAAATATTTACTTTGGGAAGGAAATGTCAATTATTATGCAAAAAAAAGTTGAAGCATATGGCACTTTAGGCTACACCTGATGTATATATCTTATTTTCTTCATTTGAGAACTCCTTAGTGGCACTTTTTGCCACGTTTCTGTCCTGTTTATTGTGTGTTCCAGCCAGCCACTGTGCAAGATATACGATGATTTGGTCCTTTTTTGTTCAATTTACTTCTTCTATCCCACACGTTCATGCTCTGGAGTTTGGTTTGTAGATTCGGTTAGTAATGTCTGAGAAAACCCTATAAATGGGAAATGTACGAGCTAGGCAATAATGAAAAGATTCGTGAGATGAAAAGAGGAATGAAAAAATATGATAAAAATATAAATAAACATGATGAAAGTAGTGGCAACTGTCAGATGACGAAGTTTCCATTCACAGAATTTTCCTGTACTTCTGTCACTCCGAGATCAAATTATTATTTCACCGGACAGTTTTCCGGCAGGGATAACTGAGTTGTCGGACGTTTATGGCATTCCGGGCCAATAAAAAAGATCGTTAATTTCTCTTCTGGTTGAGACAACAAAAGGACCTATAAATAGCCGCGAACCCCCCCCCCCCCCCCCCCCCACCCCCCCCCCTCCCCCCCCCCCCCCCCCCCCCCCCCCACCCCCCCCGCCCCCCCCCCCCCCCCCCCCCCCCCCCCCCCCACCCGCCCCCGCCCCCACCCCACCTTCTTTTCTGATGTGGATTCGGGAGAGATGGTGAGTTCATTCTCAGGCGTTTGCGTAACGCTATCGATTGTATTTTGGGAAGAAGAGACGCTCTGAGCACTTATTACTTTTCCTGTTTGGTATGTGAAGCTTTATTTATTGTGTTACATCGTTGCTTTGTCTTATATCAGCATTATTGACTACTATTTTATCGAAAAGTCCCTCTGGGTAGGAAACGAATTATATTCTTTGATCCCATAAAGTTGGCATTTTATTTTTACTTTGTTCTCTCACCCTCGTCAGTTATCTCATTTCTTGTATGGAAGGTAAACAATACTTTTATTGTATTTCCACGTTGCTTTGTCATATGTCAGCAATGATTATTCGTTTATCGAAATGTCTCAGTGGTATTGTAACAAATTATGAATTTTATTGAATTTAATAAGTAATGGTATTTTTTTTAATACCACTTTGTTCTGTAATCTGTGACCTTGAATAAAAAAATCTACTGAGGCTAGAGGGCCGCATTTGCTATGTCTGATGATTTTGTAGGGTGGATGATCAACATACCAATTTGCAACCCTCTAGCCTGTAGATTTTAAGATCTGAGGGCGGGAGGACGGTCAGACAAAGCCAGAGTAAATGTTTGGAAATGTAATGGGTATAAAATTTAGTCCAAAAACCCGACGCTGGACTTGTAGGGTCATTCAGCACTGTAGGAAAATTGATAGTAAAGGAGGTTTTGAAGGTGTGACAGGGGCGGGGTGGGAACTCTCGTAGTTGCCTCATGAAACAAAAGTTTCGGGAAAGTGGAAAGTCCAGATGGACGAAAGAGGATATGAACGGAATTACAGTAAAAGTAATGAAAGGGGTTGCAGCTAGGGTCGAAGGGAGGCTGCAAAGAAGTCCCCGAGATGTTGTGGTTCCAGAAAGTGGTTAAGAAAGGGCTGAGGATCCACAAGTCAGCAATAATTCTCCTGAATGGAATGAATGGGAAAGGCAGATCTAAGAGGTAATTCACATCTGTTTTTTTAGGCCGTAGGGAAAACGAAAAAGAAGAAAAATGTAGAAGGCCCTATTGAGAAAATTATATCCATCATAGGAAAGAGGAATGTTCTTGAAATATACAAGAATGGTTTCAGCCACTTTGCATTATATTCCGTTTTGACAAGGCGACACTTGGTCAGGTATATGGGTAAAAAATCATTTGTATCTTAATATTTGTACAGATATGCTATGAAATCATCTAGATTTGCTAGGAAGAATTTTCATCTTAAATTTTATACAGATATGCTAGGAAATAATTTTTAATTTTTTATAGTAAAGTTTTATATACATATGCTAGGAAATAATTTTTTATCTTAAATTTTATATACGTATATATACTAGGAAATAAGTGTTATCTTAATTTCTATTTATGTTTGCTGGGAAATTA
>NC_061107.1:4045425-4082195 GCF_015104395.2 Macrobrachium nipponense
AATAATAATAAAATATCCTCACCCTCGTTTATTTTACCTGGAAAAAAGGTCACTATTATTTTAAATAAAATTGTTAATTAATCTGAACATCACTTGGAACGATTAAATCAAATCAAGTTGTAAACACTATGTGAATTTTACAATACTCAAAAAGAATATTGTATGTTGAATATCTTGCATTTTGTTCTTGATGATATTACAATATAGTAGTTATTATTGCTTCAGTTTCTAATATCTTACTGGTTTTGAATTTTGTTCTTGAAAATATACAATATAGCAGATTATTGCTTTATTTTCCAAAAGTATCTGGGTTTTTTTGAAAGCGCATCGTTAATCAAATTCCTATATGTGACACCTCTGAATGCGGGACACCTGAGGGTGTGTTTATGCATTTTGCGTAAGCTGAGTTGAACTGAAACTGAATACCTATTATTTCAGCAATATTCCACATGCATTAAATGAGAATTTGCATAAAAATGTCTTTATGCCAGAGCTTTACAGAGGATATTGTAGTAATGAGCTTATGTGCTTATAAGGTATTTCGTATTTATTCAAAATGAATTTTTTAATGAGATAAAAACAATGTTGCACTGAATACTTAATGAAAGGGAAATGCTACTCTTTTTTAATTATTTATTGAACATTATCTCCGTATAAGTTGATGATTGACACAGAAGCTGATGATAAATATTGCTAGAAATGATTGGGAACTAAATACAATTCATATCAAGTTATGAAAACCTGTAAAAAATGGAAAATATTTTCATTAAAAAAAAAAAAAAAAATGAGCCGAAGTTCCTTCGGCGCAACCGAGATTTCTGTACGGCCGTGCAGCATATAATCAAAGCCACCGAAAATATATCCTATCTTTCGGTGGTCTCCTTATAATGCTTATAGCCGCAGTCCATGAAATCTTAACCACTGGTGCCTTCCTATATTGTTGCCAGACACGATTATGGCTAACTTTAACCCTCTACCATCAGTAGTTTTTAGGATCTGAGGGCGGATAGAAAGAAATTACGGACAGAAAAAAGTGCGGACGGACAGGCAAAGCCGGCATAATAGTTTTCTTTTCAGAAAACTAAAAATGGGATCAGAATGTAGACAATTATATTAAGTAATTTTTAATAACTACAGATTTTGATGTCGTGGGTGACATGAATTGAATCCTAATTAGGGTTCAACCCAATCCAAAAGTCAGGCTTCGCTTTTCACTAATCCGGCACAAAAGGACAAAATATAAACCCGAGTTGCCAATTGTAGGAGAAGCGCTTGTCTGAGCAATAATTCAGACAGACTTCAGACGCCATGTCTCGTGGGTCTCAAGAGATGACGAGCGATATTTTATGGGTGTTGTTGGGATCCACTTGTCCCTTCAAAGTATGTCACTCGCTTTCTCTGTCTCTTGAGATATATATATATATATATATATATATATATATATATATATATATATATATATATATATATATAAGTGAGTGTGTGTGTGTGTGTCGTATATGATTATAATCACTTTAGCACTTGATTCATTTATCACACATATCCACCGGTGTAGGTCCTGACCGGTTTCAACTTTATTTCCTAGCCATTGACAAAGGACTGATACATAATATAAGAAGTCACATATAAATACTACAGACACAGTACTGTAGTATATATATTTGTGACTTCTAATGCTATGCATCAGTCCTTCGTCAATGGCTTGGAAATAAAGTCGAGACCGGTCAGGAACCTACCACCCCTCCTCTTATTTTTCAGCTGTGGATATATATATATGTATATATATATATATATATCTATATATATATATATATATATATATATATATATATATATATATTGTGTCAAAGAGTCTTCTTTTCCCGTTGGTGTCGCCACTTCAAGTAATGGCCACACCCAGCTAACCTTCCCTCCACTCCTCGTAAGGCCAGCGGATTGAAGAATGCTTTAGAGCCGTCTTATAGATGAGCAAAGTATAATGTATCTGTTTGTTGTCCTTATCATCTGCTCTCAGTTAACTGTCACTAAGTAATCAGTCTACAGGGAAGTTATGGAAAAAATCAGTATTCGCCGGAATACCGAATTTACTGGCGATATCCTGAGAGCAAAGGTCTCACCTAATTTTCTGAGAAATACTTCGTACGATATGCAATGGAAACGTCCTTCCCTCGACATCTCGTTATATGATAACGCATTCTCTCCACCTGCTGCAACAGTCCATGCAAAATTGACGCTTGGGAGACGTCACGCGTTGTTCAAAAGGTGAATAGTATTGTGATATCACCTTAGAGAAGCACACAGATTTGATATATAATATTATAAAGGTTCAGAGGACAATATTTTAGGAAAGAAATTAAAATTAAAACAGGGTTTTGTATTAAACCATTAGTCATTTGGCCCTGCTATCTACACGAAATAAAAAAAATTATATTTATATTCTCCACTGCTGTACAAAATGCTGTGACAAGCATCATAAAAACTGTAATCAGCAGATATGTTTCTATCTTTTGCTATGAATGATAATAATTAGTGTTACTGGTATAAGAAGTACTTTGGTCTAAACTAGGCTAAGTTTACATAGCTGTGAGAGTACAGCCCAAGAACGAGCAAAAAAAAAAGGGAAAAATTACAAAGGAAACACCTACCGCAGTATAATCATCACAGCTATCTGCATACTTCAGAAAACCAGTATTGAAGACTAATAGATATGAGGCCTTCATTCTACAGCCTGGAAGAACCACCAATTCATTTTCGTCTGACCAGTTTGCTTCTCGCTAAGCTTAAGAGACGACCAAACCACTAATTGAAATATCTGAACAGGTGCATCCAAGTTCCGAGACGCGATCGTGTTAATTCACAGAAGATCACGAATTATCCGACCAAAATGTAAACAATGACAAGGTTTAATTAAGAACCAGGGAATGTTCTCGTGTCCTGTGAGACGTGAAATAATAATTATAACAATGATCAGTTCTGATTTAACACAGGTATATAATATTGGAAATGCAATAATAATTGTGTTTACCATTTTGAGCCTTCACTACAAACGTCAGAGGTCAGGTATCCACGGAGGTTAAATACATTTCATATTTATGACAGCTATTAAATATAAAACCAAGGGGAAATGACCTAACAGCCGATTTATGGTTTTGACGTTTCGTGACGCATAAGCTGGAATTGGAAGTCATTTTTCACTCGCCACTCGTCTCTTAGTACCTTTATTTTTGTTTTTATTTTTATTCGTAACTCTTGGTGCCGTTTTCTTTCCTCGTTTGTAGAAAATGTAAGACTGAATTGTCGGAGGAAATTATAGTGATTATGTGAACCTGGGTAGAATACAGAACTAGGGCGTAAGAAAATTGAAAATGTTATCAAATAGGACCATAAACGAAATACAAAACATTAAATTACCTTCCCGCAATATAGGTTTCTCTACATCATATAATCAAGGCCACAGAAAATAGATCTATCTGTCGATGGTTTCGGTATAATGCTGTATGAGCCGCGTCCAATGAAACTTAAACCACGTCTAATTGGTGGCCTGGTCCATGTCATTGCCAGAAGCACGATTATGGTTAAATCTAACCTTAAATGAAATAAAAACTACTGAGGGCTACAGAGCTGGAATTTGGTGTGATAGATGATTGGATGGTGGATGATCAGAATACCAATTTGCAGCCTCTAGCCTAAGTAGTATTTTAAGACCTGAGGGCGGACAGAAAAAGCGCGGACAAATAAAAGTTAGCACGGACAGTCAAAGCCGGCACGATAGTTCTCTTGTCAGAAAACTGAAATTACAGTTCGAGAAAAACAAGAGTAATATAGTTATTTTAATAAGGTTTCGAGGTAAGACTTTATCTGAAAGGGAGCCAGTAGAATATGCAATCAGGGTTGTAAAAGTTGATCTGGGACTAACTTCGTTTCTCGAGATCTTCCTAGAAATTTTGCAACAAATAATTATCCCGGAATTTAATTTTCAAAATTCCTTAGTATACACTATCTGAAGATCAGATGGGATTACGTTATCCTGTCGCTCTTGAAGAATTATTAAATTACCAGGTTTTATTCAGAATATTTTGTGCTAAAAATGAAATAGTTAACAATTTGGTAAAAATGGTTATATGATGATACGTGTCAAATATAACTATAAGCATGATTATGTATAGAACTGTTAATATTAGAAAATACCTAATGATTTTTTTGTGCTAAAAATGAAGTAGTTAACAATTTGGTAAAAATGGTTATTTTTATGAAATGGTTTTTTGCATGCAAATATAACTATAAGCATTTTTGAATGTTTATAGGAAACTTTGTTAGAGATTAGAAAAATTACATTTTTTTAATGATTTTTGTTGTTAAAAATTTTGAAGTAGCTAAAATGGAATTAGAAATGTTACTTTGATGACGGCGTAAAAAATTACGAATTATAGGGCGATTATGTATAGAATTTTTAATACAATGAAATACTTAATCTTTTTTTTTTTCCTAAAAATGAATTAGTTAATGCTTTTTTAAAAGTGGTTATTTGATAATGTGTCAGATATAAGATTAGGGATGATTATGTATAACTTTTTAATATAATGAAATACTTAATAATTTTTTGTGCTAAAAATGAAATAGTTAATAATTTTCTATGAATTGTTATTTGATGATACGTGTCAAATATAACTATAGGCATGATTAATGATTATGCATAGAATTGTTAATATAATGAAATACTTAATAATTTCTAAATGGCTTATTTAGGTATTTGTGTCAGATATAACGAATTTTCCAGCGTTCTTCCTTTCCAGAGGTAGGTCAACTGCTTTCTCTCTTTACTTGATTCATTTCCTTCATTATTTCCACCAGTCTGGGCTGTAGTTAATTAATTTCCTTGATTATTTCCACCATTTTGGGCTTTGGTTCATTTATTTTCTTTATTATTTACGCCAGTTTGGGCTTTGGTTAATTAATTTTCTTGATCATAGCTACCAGTTCGGGGTGCGGTAAACTGGTCGTTCCATGGACTAGCGTATAAATGTTCCAGTCAATGCTCCACAGGCGAGCATACATAGCGATCAGAAATAACCAATAATTTTCTGTAGGGCGGAAGGTCTTTCTTGGTAAATCTGGCAATTCCCGTTTTCATGCGGTTCCCAATCCGACTGGAATAAGAGCACCCGTCGTGTGATTCTTCGCTTGATGAGGAGAAATGTCGGACAGCGTCGATAACATCGGCAGATAGGAACGAATGGCAGATAGGAGAGAAAGAGAATGCTGTAGGCGGTTTTCAATCTTTCCTTTCAGTCTTACGACTAATCGTCAAATTATTATTATTATTATTATTATTATTATTATTATTATTATTATTATTATTATTATTATTATCATTATTATTATTATTATTATTATTATTATTATTATTATTATTATTATTATTATTATTTTGTATATCACTGTCATCCTTTTTGACCAGGTGGGTTTTATAGTGTGAGGTTCCGGGTTGCATCCTGCCTCCTTAGGAGTCCTTCACTTTCTCATTATGTACGCTGTTTCTAGGAGCACACTCTTCTGCATGAGTCCTGGAGCTACTTTGCATATAGTTTTGCCCAGGTTCATTTTCAGGGATCTTGAGATCCTGCCTAGTGTTGCTTCTGTATTATTATTATTGATTATTATTATTATATTATTATTATTACTTCAGTAGATAAACCTACTCACACGGAACAAGCTCACCAAAGGGCCACTAACTCGAAATTCTTGAAGCTTCCGATGAATGTTGATTTTAACCGCTATGGACCCCCCAACACTGCAGCAGTAACAGATCACGATAAAGATCTAGTGGTTTTTTCATTACCCTCGTGGAATAGGCGCGAATTCGCCACAGCTGAACGGCATGGCACGACACTTCACCATCATACCTGCGGACATAAAATGAATTTATTTGGCAAAATTGTCGTAAAGCTTTGTATATTGATTTTAATAAATCATATATATATATATATAAATATAATTATATATCATATCTATATCTTATTTATATATCCTATCGATATATATATATATCTAATTATTCGATAATAAGTTTACGTACAAATATTTACGTGAAGAAGATTGGACCTGAAACTGAAGTTGAAATTTTTATTTTTTATTTGGAATTATGTCAGTTTATGTGTCGTAGAAATGGATCTTTAAAGATATAAATTGCAAAGTGTTACTATATCCACAGAACTCAATGAATATTTAAAACGTAAAATCTCGCTTCCAGGAATCCATCTAGAGCAGATTATATCGCTATTAATTTGGTTATCGAACATCCAGAAAAAAACAAAAAAACAGGTAACAGGAATTCAATAAACCAGACCGACCTGCTGGTGTGAGTTTCGTGAAACGGCCATCGCTTCCATTTTATAGCTTATAGTGAATACAGAGGGGTTAAAGAATAAGTGACTTTTAAGAGGTAAAAGTTTTTTGTGGACTTAAGAACTCTTTATAATCTCAGGTTTCAAATCCGTGAATTTAAGTTCGTGATAGTGGCTTTAAAACTCGTAGTTTTACGGGCTAGCCAAACACTATCAATATTTTCTTAAGGAAGTATTAGGTATATGTAAATTATTGGAGGAGTGAAAGAATTAATCGTTCAGAAAAAATGCCGGCAGGTGGGTGAGGAATTCACTGCGAGTAGAATTTTCTACTGGGAGAATTTTCCCATATGCGGAATTCTCTAAGACGACTGCCCGTACTCGACTGATACTTGTACAGAAGATCCCTGGAACCAAGGAAGTTCCACAAAATTTAGGACCAAGTTTCCGAGAATGATTTTACTAATAATGATGTGTTTTTACGCTAATACTTTATGTATGCAATGATTTTATGTAAAATACTTTTAATGGATATTTGATATAAATTTATGTACCATATTCATTACTTTAATCAGTAGATGTTAAAGTTTAAAAAAGCATTTTATGTATATTTTAATCCAATGCACATTGTAAGAATACCCACTGTAATATTGTGGAATAAAGGTATTATT
Organism: Macrobrachium nipponense; assembly: GCF_015104395.2. Classification (NCBI taxonomy): domain Eukaryota; kingdom Metazoa; phylum Arthropoda; class Malacostraca; order Decapoda; family Palaemonidae; genus Macrobrachium; species Macrobrachium nipponense. The sequence goes on from NC_061107.1 coordinate 4,052,441, forward strand.
TTTTTTTTCTCTATCACAGTCCTCCAATTCAACTTGGTGGTATTTATAGTGTTGGGGGGTTCCGGGTTGCATCCTGCCTCATTAGGAGTCCATCACTTTTCTCACTATGTGCGCCGTTTCTAGGATCACACTCTTCTGCATTAGTCCTGGAGCTACTGCAGCCTCTAGTTTTTCGAGATTCCCTTTCAGGGATCTTGGGATCGAGTCTATTATTATTATTATTATTGTTATTATTATTATTATTATTATTATTATTATTATTATTATTATTAGTTATTATTATTATTACTATTTCGGTCCCTTTCACTTCTCTGGAATGTTTTGATGGCACTTTGAACAGAGTGTAGGCCATAAAATCTGAACAGAGTTACGTGTCTGAAAGCCATAAGTCTCTGCATGAAAAGCGAATGGTCTCCTTCGCGGAAGATGAAAGCATAGGCGTTCAAATCTGAAAGTTGGTTCAATTGATTGTCGTCACGACCGGGAGAGGAAGTCTCAGGCTTCGTTCCTCGTAAGAGAACTCTCTGTCAGTTCGTGTCCGGTACATGAGTGCGCGTTTTCAAAAGTAGGCGTTACTTGAGGGTCTTTGCAACCCTTTTCAATTCTTCTTTACTGTACCTCCGTTCATATTCTCCTCCTTCCATCTGACTTTCCACCCTCTCTAGCGATCGTTTCAAAGTGCAGCTACTCTGAGGGTTTTTCTTCCTGCTACAACCTTTGAAATCTTCTTAAATGTCGATTTCCCTTCAGTCCTGAGTGACCTCATAGGCCCCATGTTTGGTCTTTAACCTAAATTCTATATTCTATGCTATTCTTGACTCAAGATTTTTTTAAATGTTAAGGAAAATTTATGTTGTCGGTTTTATAATATATAACAAGTTATAAGTTGTCGGTTCCATAATATCCAAAAATGTTTTTAGTTTTCTTTTTCCTGCATCTAAATTTTCCGTAACAAGTTAACAACCAAACTGACCTGTTTCTCCTGGTATCTCTGATTCGACCACTTCATTAATTTCAAAGTATTTCCCCCCTTTTTATCCTTCATAAAAAAGAATAAAGCTCCCATCTCGTAATCCTCTTGATCATTTTTTAATGTGTTCTGTGCGATGAGATTAAAAACGAAAACAAACAAATGGTTTTCGTTACTGGGTAGGCTCCACTTTGGGGGGTGCCGATCGTAAAAATATTTGCCAAAATACACTAATCAAGACAGGCTAATGAAATTTTCAGGCATTATTAGCACTATAATAATGCATATTCCCTGTGATTTTAGCATCCTACAGGGAAAATTAATGATTTTATGAAAAAAAATGTGAAAAAACGGAAATTTCCGGTCCCCTCGTACTGAAGGTTATTTGGTGATTGGTGAGAAACTACAGTCTTGAATAGAATTTGGTCTGACAGAATGTTGGTATATCCACCTGGAACATGCACAAAAAAAATTATCAAATAGAACAGTAAATAAGCACGTAATAACAAAAAAAAAGAGCAACAACTTCGTAATTCAGCGAAAGCCCCGCCGAAAAATCAGACTATAGCCAAGAAGAAATATTCAGGAAAAATTCAAATCTCGATTTAGGGACAAAACCTTTTGAGAGTTTGTAGTTATTATATCACTTGATAGCCTAAAACATCTAAAAATTATATTATTTAGGACAATCAAAGAAAAACCACCCCCCACCATTTTTTTTTTGGGGGGGGGGGGGTTTCTTTGATTGTCCTAAATAATATAATTTTTAGATGTTTTTAGGCTATCAAGTGACATAATAACTACAAACTCACAAAAGGTTTGTCCCTAAATCGAGATTTGAATTTTTCCTGAATATTTCTTCTTAGCTATAGTCTGATTTTTCGGCGGGGCTTTCGCTGAACTTACGAAGTTGTTGCTCTTTTTTTGTTATTACGTGCTTATTTACTGTTCTATTTTGATAATTTTTTTGTGCATGTTCCAGGTGGATATACCAACATTCTGTCAGACCAAATTTCATTCAAGACTGTAGTTTCTCACCAATCACCAAATAACCTTCAGTACGAGGGGTCCCCGGAAATTTCCGTTTTTTTCACATTTTTTTTTCATAAAATCATTAATTCTCCCTGTAGGATGATAAAACAAACTCACAGGGAATATGCATTATTATAGTGCTAATAATGCCTGAAAATTTCATTAGCCTGTCTTGATTAGTGTATTTTTGGCAAATATTTTTTACGATTTTTTACAATCGGGACCCCCCCAAAGTGGAGACTACCCTTAACTGAAATTTCGTGTTTTAAGTGAACGACGCAGGAAAACGCGATATTTTAGTTTTGAAAATAGTTGTTTTTTTTTATATTTTGCTCGCGACAAACTTCACACAAATAGAAATTCCTCTCTCATTTGTTAGCAATTAAAGGAATGTGACATCATTTCCAGTTTCACATAACTAGGGCAACATTCTTCATAGGGGGTAAGGGTAATGACTTGTGTGTTTATGTGTGTGTAAATACCGCCATTATTGTATTCGTCATATCTACAGGCATTTATACTTCGTGCCTTGTTCGTGGAATGTAACTAAACAAATTCCTCGATAAGAGTTCGACCTCTTTGGCATTATTAGCTTAAAGGGGGGGGGGGGGGGGGAAAGGGGGGGGGGGGGGGGGGGAACTGTCACCCCCCGCCCCCGAAATAGTGACGCATTTCATTTTCCACTTCCTCTGAATCATTTTGCGAACGTGTTACGTTAAAAAGAAGCGCTGGTTTGTGCTTTCTTTTGAAATAGTCTATTATTTCCCGGCTACTTCTTTTTTGGCTATTGTATTTTTATTTTAGAAAATGTCGTTCGTCTATTGATTTTTATCATCTCTCCACTGAATGATTTGACGAACGATCCTCACTAGTGTTACATTAAAAAGAACAATCGCTGGTTTTGTGCCTTCTCTTTTTACAGAGTTTGTTATTTCATGGCTACGTTTTTTTGGCTACTTTTATTTTTATTTGAAATGGGCGTTTTCCCCTTTGATATTTATTATCTTTCCACTCACACCTCCCAGGTGCAAGGGTTGAAAATAGTAACTTTTCTGAGTGGAAGTGTCCGGTCTTTCAACCAGAGCCTAAAGGTGATAGCACCTCACCTGTTTTTCCCACCTTCTATCTGGTAGAATTGAGGGCATAGCGCCCAATTAAAATTTTATAGGTAGAAGCGAAGATTACGATTCAGCACTCTTTGTTTTTTACGAGAGAGATATTTGTGAGATATCAGTATCCATAATTCAATAGAACAAAGGGCTTTGATCGTGTACAAAGATCTTGTTCAGGTTTTGGTGAAGAAAACGCATGGAGAAGTATGCCATTTTTTTTTTAATTTTTTTTAATTCTTCATGCGCACGTTGCAGTATCCCTGCATAGGGCTATGCGAGAGAGAGAGAGAGAGAAGAGAGAATACGTAGGATATAAATTGTTAATGTTGATTATTACATCCGAGTGCTTCAGTGCCGAGAATCAATTGGATAAAAGATCTCTGGAACCGTTGGAGAAAATACTTACTCATGTTACGAATTTGCAAACTGCTCTGCAATTTCTTTGATCGCCTAATTCATGGTTACATAGACTACTTGTTAGATGAATTTGTCTCGCGTAGCGTTATAGTTAGTATGCAGTTACAGTCCCTATGAAATGAAGGAAAAAATGCGCCGAAGAAACTTCTGCGCAATCGAGTTTTCTATACAGCTGCTACAGTGCATAATCATGCCACCGATAACGATAACTGGCTTTCGGTGGTCTCGGTGTAATTGCTGTATGAACAGCGGCCCATGAAACTTAACCACGGCCTGGTGGTGGCCTATCCTATATCGTTGCCGGAAGCACGATTATGGCTAACTTTAACATTAACTAGAATAAAAACACTTTACCCTTAAGTAAAATAAAAAAAAAAACTACTGAGGCTAGAGGGCTGCAATTTGGTATGTTTGATGATTGGAGGGTGGACGATCTACTTACCAATTTGCAGCCCTCTAGCCTCTGTAGCTTTTAAGATCTGAGGGCGGACGGACAGACAAAGCTGGGACGATAGTTTTCTTTTACAAAAAAATAAAATGAAATGAAATTAAAAGCACACTAATCCAGTGATTCTTATTTGACTTGAAATGCTCACTATAGAGACCAGTGACGAATGGCTTTAGATTCCGTACTAAGAGAGGATAGTGAGATGGAATTATACAAGAGAGCACAAATGTATTTACTGTGACTACTACCAGTAACGCAATATCTTACATTTTTGCAAAGTCATCGTACTTCCAAGTGGACGATGATAGTCATCTGTCACGTATTTTTGCATGCTGCAAATTTTTAATAACGAAAAGCATAGATACACTTTAGCCGTTACATGTGAGTGAACCCCAGTGCTAGGTCAGTATACATACTACTGAAAAAAATTACAGTCTTTTTAGATTCAGTCAAACAGGTAATTGTAAATTCTTTTCAGCTTCCTGCCGACGATAATGCATATTTTGATATTCACGCAACTTTGTATCTCAGAGAAACTGATAATTATCGTTCTACTCGGAAGAAGTTGCCACTGAATTCTGGATAACGAGGCCAAGGTACCTATCTCAGTAGATTGGTTTCGCTTTGAAGATGCCAGCGAACAAGTTTGTTGAAATTTTGATTAAGAGGAGATAAGAATTTAGTATATAGATTATATATATATATATATTTATATATATATATATATATATATATATATATATATATATATATATATATATATATATATATATATATATAATATATATATATATATATATATATATATATATATATATATATATATATATATATATATATAAGCGAATACCACAGGAAAATAATAGTCAGAAATCCAAGCGCTTTCGTCTTTACTCAGACATCGTCAAAGAGTTACTAAAGTACAATTGGAGATAAAGGTCTCAGGTACAAAACAAGATCAAGAGTACCAGATGGTTAATTGTCAAAAGGGTAAAAATTAAAAGAGATAATCCAGGATTATCGTATATCACACGGTCACAAACCTAACCGAAACTACAAAGTATCTTTACAGTCCAAGACATGTAAAAAACTGAATATATTAATTTTGTTGCTTATATATATCTACAACTTTTTTTCAGAATGAAGCATCAAGTTTAAATAAACCAAGACTTAAATTTAGAACATTTCTTTTATTTGACTTGATGAAACAAGATTCAGTGATATTCCTTTTAACTGCGTCAATTACATGGGATTAAGGCTCTTGCTTGACTCCAGTTAATAGGATGGTCTAAATCTCTCATATGTACGAATAATGCATTCGATATTTGCCCAGTTCTCACAGAATATTGATGTTGCTTGAGACGTTGTGAAAGAGATTTACCGGTCTGTCCGTAATAGACTTTATCACACTTTTTGCAAGGAATTTCATATATGCAGCCTGGAAGATCTTTAGGAGAATTTTTTATTATTAAACTCTTGACATTAATATTACTGAAAATAACATTTATGTTTTAAAATAGCTTTAAAATTCTAGGAACTATCTAAAAACCTTTCATCATAGGGTAATTTTTAGAATGTTATGCCTACTAAATTCAAGAGTGTCTTTAGTTGAATAAAATCTTTTTCTAGCTCTTTTCCATGCCACATCTATAAAAGTCTTTGGGTATTTAAGTTTCAATGCAATATCATAAATAGTTTTAATTTCAGCGTCAATAAACTGCGGGCTACAGACACGTAAAGCCTCCCTTAAGAACATTCCAGAAAAAAACAGAGAATTTAACATTTTGATGGTGATTGGAGTAGTAATGAACAAGAGGCAATGTTAGTTGATTTTCGAAAGACTGAAAAGGTGAAATTTTTTATCATTTCTATGGACAGTTACATCAAGAAAATTCAAATTACAATTTCTTTCTTCCTCTAGAGTAAATTTTATAGAAGGGACTAAATTATTGAGATTATTAAAGAATTCCTGGAGATTTTCGTGAACTGGCCAAATACAGAAGATATCATCCACATATCTAAACCAAATACCTTTTGGGGCAAAATTCTTGGTAAGAGTTTTGGTCTCAAAAAAATTCCATGAAAACATTGCTAAGGACGGGAGATAAGGGATTACCCATAGCCATGCCAAACTTTTGTACAAAAAATTCCCCATTACAACAAAATTTACTATCTTTGATACATAACCTTATGAGACTAATTAGGTTTGCTACCACTTAAGGGAATGTCATGACGTTCTAATTCCTCCTCTAAATATTCAAGTAAGTCATCTACAGACACTTTTGTAAATAAAGAGACAACATCAAAACTAACCATATTAAAATCAAAATTCAAATTTAAACTATTTAATTTGTTTATAAAATCAACATTGTTTTCAACATTCCTGTTAGAAATGTTTCCTACCAAAGGAGTAAGAATTTTTACAAGCCATTTAGATAAATTATACGTAACTGAGCCCACTGAACTAATGATTGGTCTGATAGGGTTATTGGTAGGAAACATTTCTAACACGAATGTTGAAAACAATGTTGATTTCATAAACAAATTGAATAGTTTTAAATTTGAATTTTGATTTTAATATGGTTAGTTTTGATGTTGTCTCTTTATTTACAAAAGTGTCTGTAGATGACTTACTTGAATATTTAGAGGAGGAATTAGAACGTCATGACATTCCCTTAAGTGTAGCAAACCTAATTAGTCTCATAAGGTTATGTATCAAAGATAGTAAATTTTGTTTTAATGGGGAATTTTTTGTACAAAAGTTTGGCATGGCTATGGGTAATCCCTTATCTCCCGTCCTTAGCAATGTTTACATGGAATTTTTTTGAGACAAAACTCTTACCAAGAATTTTGCCCCAAAAAGTCATTTGGTTTAGATATGTGGATGATATCTTCTGTATTTGGCCATTTCACGAAAATCTCCAGGAATTCCTTAATAATCTCAATAATTTAGTCCCTTCTATAAAATTTACTCTAGAGGAAGAAAGATATTGTAATTTGAATTTTCTTGATGTTACTGTCCATAGAAATGATAAAATTTCACCACCTTTTCAGTCTTTCGAAAATCAACTAACATTGCCTCTTTTGTTCATTACTACTCCAATCACCATCAAAATGTTAAATTCTCTGGGTTTTTTTGGAATGTTCTTAATTAAGGGCTTTACGTGTCTGTAGCCCGCAGTTTATTGACACTTGTATTAAAACTATTTATGATATTTCATTGAAACTTAAATACCCAAAGACTTTTATAGATGTGGCATGGAAAAGAGCTAGAAAAATATTTTATTCAACTAATGACAAACTTGAATTTAGTAGGCATAACATTCTAAAATTAACCCTATGATGAAGGGTTTTTAGATATTCCTAGAATTTTAAAGCTATTTAACTTAATGTTATTTTCAGTAATATTAATGTCAAGAGTTTAATAATAAAAAATTCTCCTAAAGATCTTCCAGGCTGCATATATGAAATTCCTTGCAAAAAGTGTGATAAATCTATTACGGACAGACCGGTAAATCTCTTTCACAACGTTTCAAGCAACATCAATATTCTGTGAGAACTGTGCAAATATCGAGAGATTTAGACCATCCTATTAACTGGAGTCAAGCAAGAGCCTTATCCCATGTAATGAACACAGTTAAAAGGAATATCATTGAATCTTGTTTCATCAAGTCAAATAATAGAAATGTTCTAAATTTAAGTCTTGGTTTATTTAAACTTGATGCTTTCATAATGAAAAAAGTTGTAGATAAATATAAGCAACAAAATTAATATATTCAGTTTTTACATGTTTTGGACTGTAAAGATACTTTGTAATTTCGGTTAGGGTCAGAATCTGTTTAAGTTTGTGACCGTGTGATATCCGATAATCCTGGATTATCCCTTTTAATTTTTACCCTTTTGATAATTAACCATCTGGTATTCCTGATCTTGTTTGTAGCTGAGCTTCCTCTCCGATTGTACTTTAGTAGCTCCTTGACGATGTCTGAATAAAGACGAAAGCGCTTGGATTCCCGACTATCATTTCCCGTGGTATTCGCTTATATATATATATATATATATATATATATATATATATATATATATATATATATATATATATATATATTTATATATATATATATATATATATATATATATATATATATATATATATATATATATATATATATGCCTCAAAGCGACTTTTATAGAATGGAATACTTACGATAATTGCCTTACAAAGAACGCCGATTCGGCGCAGACGCTCGAGAAACTCATGGATAATACCTTGATTTAATTGCCTTCACTAGGAAGCATTTGAATCCTTTTTTTTGGGGGGTGGGGGGGAGGGGGACCTCGCCGCAATATTATCATAATTTCCCTTAAGGGGAAGAATGAGACTCACTTTATTAATGTCGCATGAGAGGACCGGCATAAAGGAATAAGGCCTTCTTGTAATTTCGGGGAGACCAGGAGGCTGGCTACTTCTTCCTCGAAGTGTATATAGTATGTCGCTGAGGTGATTCGTTTCATCTTGATTAATGTTCAGTTGGATGGTTTTGATTTTTTTCGTTCCCTTATATTCTGGATGATCAAAAGGAAATTCTCTTCGTCTTCCAATGAAAAGAACTGAGGCGAATTAGATTTTTTTTTTTTTTTACTAAAGTGGATGGGGAGTGACCGAGTTTGTTCTATTATGAATGAGAGGTAGACCAGGTATTCAAGGCTTGAGAGTAGAAGAAGGTACGGGGAAATTTTTATTAAGTTGAATGAAGGATGCTTTGAAAGTGTTTTTATATTTTATCTTTTTTTTTTTTTTTTTTTTTTTGTCTGTGATGTCTGTTTGGGATGGATGAAGACCTGTACCCTTGAGTTTCAACTTTGTTTCACGTTAGTTTCACTCTAGTTTCAGTTTAGTTTCAGTTTAGTTTTAATCTAGAATTCTTAGTCGAACTAAGTACAATTTGAAAATCTTTTCGTGTGAAATTAAAGTTTCCCTTTAATTTCACCCTAGTTTCAGTTTAGTTTTCAGTCTGCTCCGTTAATTTCCTCATTTGTCTCACCAAAGCATATCTCAGGGAGCTATAGACGGACGAATGAGATCACTTAATGATAAAAGGCATTGTTAGAAAAATAGATTTGTTATTTCCTTTTCAGATCAACTGTGATATAACGAGAATATCAGTGAGTATACATATGCATAGAATCTGTAGCTCCTTAGAATTAACCAACACAGATAGCATGAATAAACAGTTTCAGATTTGACGCAACATTAACATCAAGCAGCTTTAATAAAAGACATAAAGTGCAGTCTTTCCTCTCATCCCCTGGAGATAGGGATACTAAGTCTATTTCATAAGCACATTAGGTCTCGACAGGCTAATACTCATCAAAAATAACACTTACAGCTGGCATTTAACACCGTGAGATGTAAAACCACTATTTTTTCGTTTAAATTGAAATGTCAACTTTGAAGATAGGCTCGATTTAGAGCCTCGGAAAATTGTAAACCCATTTTCTGTTAAAGGATTCCTTGTCAGGTGGCCAAATCGGCATTTGGGTTCAGACGTCAGATTACTCCCACGAGTTACCAAGGGTTCCAAATGTGACTTTTTCATGGGCTTTGTCAGGCTTATTTTTTTTATTATAATTTCCTCAGTCGTTTCTTCTTCATGTCCATGTCTGCAGTTTCGAAAGTTATACGTACACAAATAAATAAATAAATTAAATATATATATATTATATATATCTATATATATATATATATATATATATATTATCCTATATATTATATATATATATTATATATATATATATATATATTATATATATTATATATACTATATATATATATATATCTATATATATATATATATATATATATATATCTGATATCTATATATCTATATATATATATATATATATATATATATATATATATATCTATAATATATTTTTTATATATATATGTATATATTCTATATATATATATATATATATATATATATATATATATATATATATCTACAAATTTTTTCTTTTTTAACCCAAGTGTTTCGCCTTGAACATCCATCCCGTGTTAGCCATCACACCACAAAGAACTCTCAAAAGAGGCAGGTAGCAGGTTTAATGGTGCAAAAAATACAGTTTTGAAGTAGAGGGAAACAGTCAAGATCTTGCTGTAAGGGAAGATTGCAATTGTCGAGTGAAATAAGTTGCTGGTTTCATTGTCGAAGATATATTTGGTCTTCTCATAACGTACTTTAATTGGAGTTTAGTTTTGACCCCCCCCCTTCCCTTAGCTCTCTCTCTCTCTCTCGCTCTCTCTCCTCTCTCTCTCGTCTCTCTCTCCTCTCTCGATCTTCTCTCTCACTCTCTCTCCTCTCTCTCTATATATACTATATTATATAGATTATATATATATATATATTATATTATTATAATAGATATATAGTATATATAAGATTATTATATATATAGAGATCTATATTCTTATTATATATATATTCTATATATATAATATATAATAATATATATATAATATATATATACTAATAAGTTTTATATTAATATATATATATATATTATTATATATATATAATATATATAAATGTATATATATATATAAATGTATATATATTTATATATATATATATATATATCTATTCTTTAAATTTTAAAATTAAAATATAAAAAAATAATATATATATTACTAAATCTAATCTATATATATATTTAATAATCTATATATATATATATATAATATATATATATATATCTATATATATATCTATTCATTATATATTATATATATATATATATATATATAATATATATAAGTCATATCACATTTCCGTGATTCATATACATATATCGAGCTACAATGTCCTTTAATATCTAATTCGCTCTACTTCGGAATTAATATATTTTTCACATATGCTTAACCGAAGGGGAATTTTTTCTCGATAATAGACTTGCCTGGACCAGGGCGCGAACCAAGGATCCCTTCAAATCCAGGAACGTCAGTGAAGCTTTAACCTACTATGTGTGTGTGTGTGTGTGTGTGTGTGTTTGCGTGTGTATGAGAGAGAGAGAGAGAGAGAGAGAGAGAGAGAGAGAGAGAGAGAGAGAGAGAGAGAGAGACTACATCGACCACCTCAACGCATCATCAAGCGTTTACAGCATCCGGGATTTTGATTATTAAGATGCATTTCCCTTCCTTATATCCACTCGGAATGGAGGTTAACGATTCGGCCCTAATACATTTGTTCCGCAACTGGTATAAGGCCCCCATCGAATCAAGGACAGCATAATACCTCCCACATAAAAAAATAAATCCTCTTTCTTTATAATACTGTGGTTGATAAAATGATCTTTTCTTCGGCTGTGAATTGTTCCAACTTTTTCTCTTAACAAAATATCTTTCCTTTTTTTTTAATAATGCCTCTCTCTCTCTCTCTCTCTCTCTCTCTCTCTCTCTCTCTCTCTCTCTCTCTCTCTCTCTCTCTCTGACCGTGACAGCTGGTGGTTCAAACCAAATCCCTCTGATATTACCTCCGAGTTCCTGGACATACTATTGGTTTTTTTGGTGCTTTTGATTAGTGACAAGTCATTTTTCGCTTAATACCTTGGAACTTTGGACCATGAGAAATCAGAGGCTGTCTCTGCAGTCATCAATGGATGAAGGAAGTCTCGCAGACTGAAAGGCCATAGAAGAGCATTGGTTTCACCCTTTCAAATACCAGTTCACAATTCGAGTTAGTCTACGTCAGGTCTTGGGTTGAGGTCCTGCGAAATTTCTGAAGATGGCGTCCCTTTCATTCTAACGGAGTTTGCGGTTCGTTACTCTAAATCTCTTGATGTCTATTAATAATATTTGAATGCTTGTTTTTATTACTGGACGCATCTTCCTTCCTCGATCGTAAGGAAAATGAGATAAATATTCTTTTGAAGTGAATTATCACTCAAGTTTTCAGTGCGATCTAAACGTACGTAGCTAGAATATCTTGATGATCAGGTTGATACTCTCTATAATATTTACCATACTGTTCATTTCAAAGCGCACGACACTTCACAGCCTTTTACTCTATTTACTCTAGTTAAGAAAACGTTTGTATTCGGTCAAAACTAAACCCTAAAATGAGTTGTTTTTCAATATAATGCCTTTCTACCAGTCCATTCATTCAACGGTTCATCAACTTGAACTTTTATTTTCAAAGTTTCGTCTTCCCTCCCTTTCACAGTTAGCCAAAAACAAAATCATATTTGTCCCCAAAACTAATCAATTGTTCTTGGTCTGTTTATTCTACTGTAGACTCGAAAGTCTTACTGTACACCCTATATGTTTTATACAGTCCAGAAGGATTTTATATGTCATGTGAGAAAATAATTACTAATAAAAATTCATCTTTTGAAAAAGATACCAAGAGATACAAGGTTCCTCCTCTTCCCCTTCAAAGCAATCATTGATAACCTTGACTAAACATGAATATCAATAAAATAAAAATGGCGATGCAACAATCATTATTAAGAAATAGGATAAACAATAAACAAGGTGTCATTGTCTTTCGTCTTGAGAACGTTACACGTACGGATGCATACCCTCTCGCTAGTCAATATTTGTACTGTCCTGTATTGATAAAGATGAATTGCATTGGTGTGAGTTCAAGGTCAAGCTAGCAATAAAATGAGTGGTTTAGTACACAATTAATTTGGATGAATACTTTAGAATGCAGGGTTCACAAGGGCATATAAATTAATTGGCAGTTTGCGATTATATATATGATAATACGTATCAAATATATATATATATATTAATATATATATATATATATATATAATATATATATATATTATGTATGTATTTAATATATATATATATATATATATATATATATATATCTATATATATATATATGTATATATATATATTATATATATATTAAATAGTACATGCTTAATACTACAGCTAATTTTATATCAACATGGATAATATTTCCGTAAATAAAATAAAAAAAAAAACAAAAAACTCTTAAATTACAATCCCGTCAACTACAGATTCAATCATGAAGTCTAAATGAAATATCAGAAGAAACTCGTCAAAACTTTTATCCTCTACAGATTCTATGGATTTTGCGCCTTTAAACTTTTATTTCTGTTATAAAGAACCATGACTTAGGATTTTATAATCCACAGTTTCTCCTCCCCCCCCCCCCCCCTCCACCTTTTTTTTAAAATTTAGTAAATACCATTAATTATGACTTCCTTTATATACTTCGGAAATTAATTTCAGATTTTATAAAGTAAATGTAAGGATGAAATATGAGATCTATTTTATAAGAAACTTGCCTTTTAAAAATTTAAATTCACTTCCCGTGTAACCTGTTGATCTGTATTATTTTTTCGCTTACTGTGGATGTAAGCCTGCAAGTTACCGTGTTGTTGTTGTTTTTGTTGTTGCTGTTGTTGTTCTTGTTGGGGGCGGGGGGAGGAAAGCCCTATGGAAGAGCCTAAACAGGTCTGAAAAAGGTGTTTTGCATTGAGTTAAAGAAACAGGAATCTTAAGATTGGATATTTGTGATTTATTTATTAGAATGAAAATGTACAAAAAATAAATAAATTGCAATGTTAAATAGTAGAAAAGAATCATTTCTAATAAAATGTAACATATTCATTTTAATTTTCGTTGGTGAAACAATGCTCTATTTGACCGTAGATTTCAGCACGTGCCCTGAGTAAGCTGTAGGTTTGGATCAATCCTTGTTGGCGGAGCATTTGAGTTAGGCAAATTCTTTGCAATTAAAAAAAACTATGAAAAGAAGTGGCAAGGTTAGAATCCTGCATAAATATGCAATTGAAAAGGAAGTGGAGCATTTTACAGCGGAATTTTTCACTGGTGTTGAAAGCGAAACTTGAAAATGATTCATTGAATAAACAGATGTATGTTTAGCCTTCAGAATGCAACAATACTCTGGAGCCCTGTGTGCGTGTTTCGTCTTGCAAATATGTGACATAAATGGGAGACCAAACTTCAAAAGATAATATCTGCTCATAAAAATGAATATTTTCTTATTAGATGAGGAACGAAATAAAAATAAAAATATATCAAATTTCATAAAAAAAACCTACAAAATAGAAATAAGAAATATTCAAAAGATAGATATTTTTATTTGTTTATGAGATATAATTAGTTCATATCCGTTTAAATGCCGATTACTTATATACAGAGGTTCACAGGTATGGTGGCTAGCGTCGTGACATGCCACTTAGATATCCAGGGTTCGCTTCTTGTCCAGGGCGTTGAAAAATCACTGGCTCTGCATCATGATCAGTTACTGCTGCAGTTAGGGGTCTGCGGAGGGACGATGGAGCAAATATTCTTTTGGAAGCCTGAATTTCGAAGTCAGTGGCCCCTTTGGTATGCTAGTTCCGTGTGAATAGGTTTCATCTAATAATAATAATAATAGTATTTCAATCGGGATCTCATTGCTTTCTATTGGTCTTAGTAGTACAAGTTTTTGCAATTGTTCTTTTGTTTATGTGCGATTATTCCCTTAGGCACCGCATCGAAGGTTTATGAGTTTAAACGAAGAAAAAAAAAAATAATGTGCATGGAAATGATTTCTCACATAACGTATTTAAAATGTAGCTAAAGTACGTAGATTCACATCACCCGTGTATCTGATGCCTAGGCCAATCCCTTACGACGCTCCTGTTTGGCTGGAAACTCTCAGTCTCTCGAGAGAGTTCACATAGGCAGGATGTATGTCCCACCTCTCATGAAGGAAGATGTATCCCTCAGGAGAGTGGAATATACATCCAGCCCTGTGATTGGCTTATCAACAGCCGATCAGGACGCGTCGTAAGGGACTGGACTAGGCATCGGATGCACGGGTGATGTGAATTGACTATAGCTTCTTTGTAGATTCCTTACGGGGTACTATTCCTTTTTCCTTAAGCTGTACTACAGTACAACAGGAAGCACTCTATGACTTTAAATCTTATTTTTTATTTTCTCGACAGTGAGGCACATTTCAACCGGAAGTGCTCCGCCAAAGAGGGGGATATAAACACCAAGATTTCAGAAACTTTGTAATGACATTTCAAGTCAAGGAGACCGAAACGCGAGATTTTCTGTTTGCTGTTTATTGCTAGAGATAGTTTTTGTAGACTTTAAGAGATAAAAATAAAGCTCTCTTCATGATGAAACTTATGATACTGAAACCAAAGAAGAATCGGCATCAAAAAAAACGCGTAAATTGTTTAGCATTCACGCTCCAACTGTTGTTCTAGTGGACCAGTCTTTTTTTTTATTAGAAATATTAATCCAATTATCCGAGCAGAAGAGCCAGGCTATTGCGAACGTATTGACTGTTGCATATCACTCTGCAAAAAGAAAGAAAGAAAGAAAAAGAGATTTGTCCTCTTTACCTGTTCTAAATTTAGTTCTGGCCGACAGACCTCGACATTTTATCACAATAGTCTCTGTAATGGAGCTGATCTATTAATGGAGCAGTGATTGCAATAGCTCAACTCCTGCAACGGAGGCAATAATAGGATATATCGCTCCCCAAACACTGTCTGATGGTTGCAAAATTCTCTCTCTCTCTCTCTCTCTCTCCTCTCTCTCTCTCGAACGAGATAATGATCACGAATCGTGTACAATATAAAAATAATTATCAAGTTTGAATTCATGGAAGTAAAGCGTAATGATCACGATTTAAAACTAATCATATCTTATAGTTATTTAGTTATATTCAATTTATTTCTAATTCATTTCTCTTTTATATTTAATTTCATCACAGTCATGACCACAATGATGCTCTCTCTCTCTCTCTCTCTCTCTCTCTCTCTCTCTCTCTCTCTCTCTCTCTCTCTCAACCATCATCACTGACGTCAATCCATCATTTTGGCTTAACTACTATGAGATTCAGGGCCTCTAAAAACGGTAAACGGTCGCAATAACTTTTTATCTATGCATTTTTCATATATAACGCTTATTCAGAATACATATTTTATATACACATAAATTTTGACTGTATTCTGCATTACGTAAGTTAAATAAATTGGGTACTTATAATGTAAAAGTGACTCTTTTTGAAGACGGGCCAACTTACTCAGAGAAAAGGTTTCGACGCACTCGTTACGTAACTTATGACAGCATTTCTTCCCTCTTTCTCGATGGATGATTGGCTATACGTAACGAAGGCTAGACCTCTGGCAACAATGACCATAAAAATTTAAATACAAGCAAAGCAATACACCTTATGAACTCTGAAACCTCTCCACTGATAATTGTCATGATGAACAAACCAACAAAATATGTTAATAAAGTTCAAAAACACTTCGATTATTAGTCTAACTCCCAACATAAGTGTCCTAAGAAATTACGTCTACTTTATAGGTCCAATCAAGATTGACAAGATGCAGGGAATAGTTGGTAATTTTAATAAAACATAGTAGACAAGCTGATTTGATAACTGCTATATCCTATGTCAAGCAATTTTTATTTATTGGCTATCTACTTATTGACTGGAAAAAATAGCCGGTACCGTATATTGGCTTTAACCTTCACCAATAATTATCACCAGAATGATGACTTCATGAGGCTCCACCCACTTTGGCCTCGTTATAATTCAGAATGACACTGAAGGCTATCATGGCATTGTTGGATTAGAAAATTTAACTTCTGGCTATAAAAACTCATTTCTCGAGTAGTTGTAAGAAGTGCTAAATGATCCTCAAGGATACCAGCAGTTAGCCTAAACGTTTAAATTATTAGTATATTACTGCTATTACTACTGTTGCTGAACTACTGCTACAGTAGTATTACTACGCTAGCACAGATACCCCACCAACTTCTATGTATTGTTCCGCCCATTCATAAAGTCTTTATATCCAACACGGTCGTACGGCCTAAAGAAGAAGAAAAAAATTTATATCGGATGACCCGTTGGTCCTGCTGGAGATTTTAGCACATATAAGCTTGTATTTACTTTGGATAAAAATATTATTTTAACAAAAATAGTTTATATAAAGACTGTTTACATACAATCTCTCTCTTTCTTTCTCTCTTTCTTGGTAGCATAGTGAATAGTTAATGGAAATGTTCAAAATCCTGAATGACATTACAAGTATTATAATCACTTTACGCTCAATACAAATCAGACCATAAACATTGGATTTAAACTAGAACTGAATAGTTACCTATTTAGGCTATCGTAAGTATGGCCACGGGCTTTCTCTTGACTGTATAAAGAGTTGCAAGTCGTAAGACAAATGCAGTTTTGCAACCACGGTGACAGTGCCAAATCCTGTCAGCCATTCTTGACTGCTATGGGTTTCAGAGCCAATGGAACAAGGTGAAGGAGTTTCTGTCTGGTGGATGGGCGGGGCAACATTTCGTAAAACGGTGTTTACCTTGCTTACGTAATGAATGTTTTTCGACTCTTGGCTCGTAATCATTGGCCATGGCGTCGACTAGATCATTTTTACTCTATAAAAAATTAAAACTATCGGGTTTAGGTTATTGATGATGCTGACAAAATTTGTGTGTGGTTGTAAAATATACATATGTCAACTTTCAGCTACTTATCCGATGCTTTGATAAGGAGTCAAGTAAAAAACCGTGTTACAGAGGCCTGAATCTCATAGTAGTTTACAATTATCGCGAACATAACAGCACTCAAGACTGCGGTCACAAGCAAACCTAAGATGCTGATTATTAAGTACATTCAGGTGCTATAATATCAGTAACAGTAATGAAATGTAATAGTCTTCTTTTTCTTCTTCTTCTTCTTCTGTTTCTTAATTTTCAAATATATCATCTCCTTGTTTGTCTCTCGCTTGGTTTCTTAATATTAAAAAAAAAAAAATTTACCTTAGTTTAAATAAAACATAATATTGTAACAAAGGTTTATGCTCTGTATGCATGGCAACACTTATCAGGTGTCTAAAGTGTCTCCAGCCAGTTACAACTGTTCCTCAAGATACGCCATTCCCCGAGATATGTCGTTCTCCAAGATATGTCATTCCCCAAGATACGTCATTCCCAAAGATACTCATTTCCTCAAGATATGTTGTCCCCCAAGATACGTCATTCCCAAGATACGTAATTCCCTGAGATATTATCATATACATATATATTGACGTCAGAACAGGAACGTTCATCAGGAAGGAAGGAATGCGAATTAAAAGCATATCCCACAATGGGATAATGTAATATTGCACCTGGTAAAAGCGGTGTCATTTTAATAGAGCTTCTTTGATTTAATCCCGCCCTGTATCACAAGGGAATTGCGAAATACAGATTGCTGTGTGAGTCCCACCATTCATATTACTTTACTTCCTTTAGTGGTTGCCTAGGCTCTTTCTATTTCGAAATATCTAGCAGTGACGAAACAGAAGGAGGAATATACGTGCACGAGAGAGAGAGAGAGAGAGAGAGAGAGAGAGAGAGAGAGAGAGAGAGAGAGAGAGAGGGGGGGGGGGGGGGGGGGGGGGGTGTTGATCTGGAACAAAAATCTAAATCGGAGAAATTACAAATGATTTTCTTTTAATGAAACGACAATGTTTATGGTTGAAGTTTCCCTCATTTTTTTTTATAAAAAGGGCAAATCAATAAATTTGTTTAGAAAGATTCATTAAATATTTAAGTTGTTGACATATGTAAAAACATCACTGACAACAAAATTTATGTGTTATTTGCCATACATTACACCCGAGATCCATGGCTTCCGTTAAAATTTAGAATCGAGCTGAGAGAGAGAGAGAGAGAGAGGAGAGGGAGAGAGATAGAGAGAGAGAGAGAGAGCAGAGAGAGAGAGAGCATTCTTTACTTGTTTCCAAGTAAAAGGATACTAGACACAAAATTATTTAAGATTTTTGTAGCAGAGTAATGTTTTTACAATATGATTCGTTCATGTATATTACTTAAATGAGACGGGTTTATTCGAAATGTTTAAAACTGTGTTTTTTCCAATACAACAATATACTTAAGAAGTGTGTAAAATCTGAAAGTGAACAATGAAATGAAAGACAGTGAGTGGTTTTCAGAGCACAATCCTTTACTTTTTATATATTGGAATTTGCTACAACTGGTGGAATTCTTGTCAAAATCGAAGATAAAGGCTAACAAACAAAAGATTAATATCCCAGCTTGTATCATTGTTTAGAATATTATTCTTATTCAATTTTAGCTTTTTCTGGGTTAAGTATTTAGACTCTGGCAGAATTCTCCTAATGGTGACTGTACGATATCTAGTAGTTCCTTTTGATTAAGTATTTGTGTGTTTTTTTTTATTATTTGCCTCACAGATAGCCCAACAAATATTGATGAAAAGATAATAATTGCGGTAGAGTACAATTTAGTGCAATTTTAGTAACTTAGCAGCAGACTAAGCGATTGGTGCGTTTCATGGACTAGAATATATTCGTACCCCTACATAGCTGGGGATTTATGTCTCCACTTCATGATTCATGCTACAATGAGTATCCTTTAATCAGGATGCTGTAGGAAATAGATAAGCTCGCATAGTCGCGCCACGTTCTTTCAAATTGCACACGCTCTCAGCACGTTGCCTCATCAGTGCGGAAGTCAGTTTCTATAACCCTGCGTCCATCATCACTTACTCCTATCGTGATGTCGTTACGGTTTGTCTCCTTCAGCTGCCTTATTGCATCACTTGGGGAGGCAGTAGATGTCGAGTACGAATTACCTGTGCTATGTTTTGCCGAGGCGGTTCCAAAAAGTTAGTCTTGTCCTCCGTTTCCCGTCAAGACTGGACCGTTTTTGAATTTACAACGGTCATCCATTCACGAATATCAAAGGAAGGCAGAAAGGGGTTGTCTGAATACTATCTTTTATATCCTTTTTCAGCGACTGTGTGGTATTGGTGATTTTATCATTTTTGAAATCAATTATTATCTCATGTATCTAGATTGTGTGTGTATTGTCTATACCTTTGTTATATTCCATGGTATGTGCCATTGAGCTGAAATAAAATTTTATTATTAGTTACTTTAATTATTTATTATTTCCATTGCAATAACAATTGGCAGAATTTACAGAATTTCTTTTGTACAAAGAATTGTCTCTTTTGTTCCTCCTAATGAGCCTGGCTTTTCTCTGGCCCACACTGCTATTTCTAAGCAAGTCATTCAGGAGAATTTGAGAGAATTCTGTAACCAAAACTAAATCTCTGTAAATTCTGCCAGTTGTATTCAATAAATCAATATTATTCTTATTATTTTTTATTTTTATTATTTTATTATTATTAGTTATTATTCTTATTCTTATTATTTATTATTATTATTCTTTTTTGTTTTTTTTTTTTTTTTTTTTTTTTTTTTGCTCTATCAACAGTCCTTCAATTCGACTGGGTGGTATTTATAGTGTGGGGTTCCGGGGTTGCATCCTGCCTCCTTAGGAAGGCCATCACTTTTTCTTACTATGCTCGTGCCGTTTTCTAGGATCACACTCTTCTGCATGAGGCCCGGTAGCTACTTCAGCCCTCTAGTTTTTTTCTAGATTCCTTTTTTCAAGGATCTTGGGATCGTGCCTGTAGTGCTCCTATGATTGATGGGTACGGATTTCCACTGGCATTTTATTTCTATTTTTCATATCTTGATACTTATCCATTTTTTTTCCCTCCTCTTTCTCTTCAACTCTGGTGTCCCATGGTAATTGCCGACATCATGAGTGATACTTTTCGTTCTTGAACTTTGTCAATCAACGTCACGTCTGGGTCCTGTTTTGCACGGTATCACCCTATCCGTCCTGATACCATAGTCCCGAGGAGCTTTTTGCCTGCTCGTTTTTCTAATCACTCCCCTCAGGTTTGGTGCTCGTAACCCCTTACTTTATTACTGCAAGGTAGGCTTGAATGTTTCTTGCCCACAGGCTCCAGTGGAGGGCTTTCGCTACTGAATCATGCCTCTTTTTGGTACTGGTTCTGGGTGCAGTTGCCTGGGCCATTCGCTTTGCTATGGGGAGTTTATGGTTTCATTTTTTGTAATTGGCACTTCCTATAATATGGGAGAGATGTTTTTATTTCCCATCTATCGTTTCTTTGAAAATATCTGGTTTCTTAGGGCCTGATCTTTGTGGCCCGCTGTTTGTCATTCCTTCAGTTTCCTTCTTTAACTCTCCACTCTTGTAGCCCATTGCCATGTGTTTCCATCGCTGGCTAGTTCTTTAGTCTGGTCCTCATGTATTTTGTCCGTGCCCATTGGTTGTTTGTGCCAGGTCCCCTCTGTTCTTGTCTGTGTCATTCTCCTGTTCCCGGTCTGTTGATCTTTCTGGGTCTTCGTCTACTTTTTTAATTAGCCCTTCTTCCCATGACCAACTTTTTAGCCACTCGTTCTTCGCTGGTTTTCAGATATTGCCCCCCACCTGTTCTCCGGTGTTTGACGCAGGTCCTCTATACTTAGTTAGTCCTCTCCCTCCTTCCTTTCGTGTTATGTATAGTCTGTCCGTATTTTGCTTCTTTGGGTGTATTGCTTTATGTCTTTGTCCATATGTTTTCCCTGGTTTTCCTGATCTACTGGTGCGGAGTTTCTGACCTTCGTTCCCCATTCCACCTCTTCCTTGCGCTGTAATTATCTTGATTACTGGCACTCCCCATGTGTTTTATGGGAGCTTTTTACTCATATTTCCCGGCATTGGATTTTGACTTGGTGGATCGCCTTGAGTCTCTGCATATATTCTTTCCTGATTGGGGGGCGTGTCCTTCATCTCTTTGTGCCTTTTTGTATGTTTGACTAAGGCACATTTTTCTATTCCCAAACCCCTCCATCCTGGATGTCCCCCAGATACAATCCTTACAGTCTGGAATTATGGGTATTCTATTTCCTTGATGCTCTTACCCATACAGCTTGATTTGTCCGTCCATGAACATCAGATGGTTTGATTTTGTTGCCTCTTTTCTTGGAGTTTTGGTACCCGGCATCCATCTTCTGTAAGTAACTTTTGTCATTGGGAATCATGGCTACAAATACGAAAGAGTAGTGGGGACAGTTGGAGTCGCCCTGGAAGATCCCCGCTCCTGATATTAACCTCTGCTAGTCTTTATTTTCATAGCTTGTAAGTATTGGTATTCCGTTGCGCAATTGTTTTAATTTTTGAGGAAGCTGATGGTGTTTTTCCTCTGCCCATATATTTTCATTTTTCCAGGCATTCTATGTGTGTGGTAATCATGTCTAAGCTTTTCTTGATAGTTCTATCCATGCCATGCCATTAGGTTGGTTTTTGTCCTTCTCCTATCTGTTCTTTCATTACCATTTTTTGTCTTTTTGTGCCCCTACCACTTCCGTTCTGCCAGCCTTTCTGTTGGTGGCGGCTGGGTTTTGTTTTTCTCCTCCTCTAGGTAATTGTATAGCCTTTCACTGGTGTGATACCTTTGTTAGGTAACTTCCACATTTTATTGGTAGGCAGGTGATAGGCCTGTAGTCTACTGGCTATATTTACCAACTTTACCCTTGTCTTTTTGTATTAATGATGTTCTTCCTGTGGTCATCCATTTGGTTCGCATGGTGATTTGAGGTACAATGCTGGAAGTTGTTCTGGCTATTCGTGGTGTAGGGCCTTGAGTTTTTTGAGCCAGTATCCATGGACTTCCATCGGGACCTGGGCTTTGTCAAGTTTTGGCATTTTCTTTAGTTGGTTTGGTGGAGTTCCTGACTGTGTCGTGTCGTGATATCTCTGTGAATCTTGTTTTAATGCTCCCTGTTTCTTCTTTTCCCCCTTGACTTCCTGGAGCCATGTTTGCCTGTTTTGTTTGTTGGTTTGATACCGGATTGCTATCCCTATGTTTTTCCCAGAGTCTCTTACTTGGTTCGGCTTCATGGAATTTTCTGGGTGGTTGTCCTTCCCCTCTTTAGTTTGGTCTGTATAGTCTTTTCTGGTTTGGTTCCGAATAGTTTGTTCTGTTGGTATCCCTTATTCCTGTTCATGTACCGTTGGTGGAATCTTATGTGCCTTTGGCCTTAATCCTCGTTTTACATCTTCTATTTGTGTTTGTTTAGTCTCCGTCCTCTTGTACTTTGTAGTTTCTCGTTGAGTTTCCTCCCTTGTTTTTCTTGCTTCCTTAGCCTTTTTTCTGCCCATCTCTTTCAGTTTTGTGACTCAATGTCAGATCTCGTCACCATGATTTGCTTTTGTCCAGGCGCCTTTTCCCCAAGGAGGTTTGCTGAGGGGGGGGAAGGGGGGTTTTGGTTTCTGTTTGGGTTGGTTGTGCTTGTGGTGTTGGTGTTCGAATCCCTATATCAGTTCTGCTACTAATCTTGCTCCTGCATATACCAAGTTATTTGTTTCTGTGATACTGGTGGTGTGTTTATTGTCCCATTATTTCATTGACCTCACTTGTTTTCCTCCCTTAATTTCTTGTGTTGTATGGCGTTTTTCATGGAGGGGAATCTTTGTTTTCTCTCTGTATCCTGGCCTCCATCCATTGTCCTTAATCTTTTTCTTCTACCCATTCCGTCTCTCTCTGTTACTTCGTCGGTGTTTCTTTCTTCGTGGGTGTCGTTTGTTTGGATACCTCATCCATCCCTGGTCGTCTTTTGTGGCATCGGGGGGGGGGGGGGGGGTCCCTGCTCAGTTTCGTCTTCGTGTAATTTCGTTGTCGGGTGACATTTCCCTTCCTTAAAGTTCTTCTTTTTGCTGTTTGGGGAGAACCCAGTTTCTTTTTCTTTTATGTTCCCTTACTTGGTCCTGCCAGCCTCTGCTCTGTTTGGGGGGTTTTTTGTTTTGCTATTTAACCCATAGCTGGACCCTACCTTCATCAGGGATAGGTACTCATTTACAGCTGCGTAGACTGAGGAAATTTATGGTAAAGATCCTTTCCCAAGAATCAAAGCCTAGGGAAGTCGGTCCCCACCCATCCAACGACTGACCAGCCCCAATGTTGCTTTAACTTGACTTAAGTCCATTGAGGAGGACCTAACCCACTCCTCCACGGCGGCCACATATTATTATTGCAATTATTCTTATTTATTATTATTATTATTGATTATTATTAGTTTATTATTATTATTTATTATTATTATTATTATTATTTAAATTCCGTCGTTGAACTAACATAATATCAAGCAAAGTATTTAAGAATCTACATTTAATTGTTTATCAAATTGTACCCACTTGCCGATTGGGTAATAATAGCTAAGATAAAAAGCAAAACCCACATAACAGTTGCATGCACGGTCTTATTCTACCAAAAACCGCAAGAGTTTTTCCTGGACCCTCAGAACAGGAGCAATGATTTCATAATTAAAAAATTTGTCTTTCATATCTGATTTTAGAGACGTGGGATCTTGGTTTTTATTTTTTTTTTTCGAACCTTCACGGATTCCCATGGAAGAAATGGTTTCCGGCGGCCATATCAATTTCTTTTCCTCCCTTGTACTAGTTCCTTCCATGCTTTCCAGTTCATCTGCTGCAAATTTGGCATATGGTTTTTCGTTTTAACTTATCTACATTTATATCTTAAATTTTTTAATTTTGGTGAGGGAATGATTTTACGGAAGTAGTCCATGTGATTAATATATTAGTTGTTTTTTTTTATCACATAATGAACCAAATACCTGTAAATTTGTATGATTTGTTGCTGATCCGTGTATACTCTCTAGTTTATTTTCCGATTAATCTTATTTTTGAAAATAAGAAACACTAGTTAAAGAAAGAAGAATTTTGTTCTGTAAACTTCCTTCCCCCCGCCCCCACACCCCCGCAAAAAGAAGAATTAAACCCTCACTGAAAATAACTAAAACAAAAAAGTACAGAAGTTTATTATAAACCTCTGAACCTTTCTTTCAGTTGACCCAACAGTTGCCTTCAGTTGTTTTTCCTAAATGTTTAAACGTATCCCACCTAGAATCAGATGTTTAAGTATCACCTAGCAGTAACCAAACAATGCATCCATTTTCGTTAAAAACCTCTCTTCAAAAAAAAAAAATGAAAGAAAAAAACTGTCTACCATGGCCAATGCACTATAATACTTTCCTTTTGCGTCGAAATGTTTTGCTGAAGTGGAAATACGAACGTAGAATGGTGAAAGATTACATAACTCGCCTGCTCACTTTTAATTAAAAGTAATTTGTGTTCGCAGAATAAAACTATTAATAACCTAACATTTGATTTTAGCTTCCCTTGAATCATTAAAGTTCCTGGAAGAGGACATTGTTTTCCTCTGGCTCCAATGGTTTATTAAATCACTGCTTTTTCGTTTAAAGGTTCAACCGCCTACGATGCCCTCCTTCTTGACGTAATATCTTTTTAACAAATTGTCCATGAAAATATGGTAACCGCTTCTCCAATGGATGTCTATTCCCGAGACAGAAATGGCAGCCCGGGTCAGACCATGGGTTGAAGAAATCATCAGCTTCTTTCAGCTTCACTTGTTAATATAACTACAGTTACAAATGACCCTAAAAATATAAATATAATACCATATAACATTGAAATATTAATTATTTGGTAAAGCCCAACAGCTTTTCATCTGTTAGAATAGCCTGGTCAGTTTTCACATTCGTCCTCTCGTGTGAGAAAGACGTTTGACTGGTAAAGTGAAAAGTCGTCCGAATTTTGATGAGGTTTCATTTTTTGGCGAGTGAAGTTCACACGGCAGCTGTCTTTTATCAGATTGTCCACTCCGCTCGCTCTCGTCTCTCTCTCTCTCATCTCTCTCTCTCTATCTCTCTCTCTCTCTTCTCTCTCGTCTCTCTCCTTCACGTGAACCACCTCCTTAGCCTCAGCCCAGTATCTTATACACTCAGTATTTCCTGTCCCAGAATAACCCACGACAGTTATCAGCAATAGTAATGACCACACAATATAAACACACACATTCCCAAAAGCACAACCAACATACACACAACACACGCACAACATCGGAACCTTCATCGATTGGGTGGACTCCGGATCAAACTTGGTCAATGGACTGAATAACGTTACAACAAAGATCAACCCCTTGGTTTCTGACCAGCTGAAACAGTCAAATGGTAGTGGACTAATAATTTTCATGGACACAAAAATGAGTAACATTTTAATGCATATATCGTCTACATACTCCGTTCTAACAAAGTGTATAACGGGTCGGTTTTTTGTGTTTTCGCATGAGGGATAGTTGCCACCACACTGGTATCTCTCCTCTTTAGGCAGAAGTCCACAACACCACACAATATAGTACCTTTTACTATATCCTGTTTCCTCTGTGGTAAAACACTATACTCAATGTTTTTTCAAGTTTAGAAAATCAGGTTTATAAAAACAAAATAATGAAAAACTTTTGCGTAGTCCGGAAATCTATGTAATTTAGGCAAAACATTTTGTAAGCTTATTTTACATACGGCGAGGAGCATCATTCATAAACTTTCATGGAAGAAAAAAATACTCAAAAATAACATACTTTCCCGTGCCCCCCACCCCCCCAAAACAAAAGAAAGACTTTTGTACAGGATTATTTATCAAGACAATGAGAAACGCATTGCAAAAAGGCTTCATTAGGGGAGACGAGTGAGCAAAACATCTCTGAGAATCTTATTCGTTATGTGGGTAAAGATGACACTTTCCTTTCAATTTTAGTTTTCTGTAAGAGAAAGCTATTGTGGCGCCCTTGTCTGTCCGTCCGCGCTTTTTCTATCCGCCCTCAAATCTATTTTAAGTTTCTTTTGCTTCTGCTAATGAACTTTATTACCTTTCACGATGGTGGAAGAATAACCTCTCATTAAAGAATAAGGGATGGGGCTGGCAGGTGTGTTCTACCTTAGGCTCTAACTCCAAAAAAGCGTTCAGTACTGGCGTAGGTGAGGCACTGAAATAGCGGTGCCTGTTATTCAGTGCCCTGTTTTTGAGGTTAAAGCTGACGTCAAATTAATACCCCCATTCAAAAAGACTGCACCACTTCCGTAAAATTGACATATTGTCCCTTCAGAAACTGCCTTTTCTAATAAATGGTTCTTTATAAAATGCAATAGCATTTTGTTTCTGTTTGTTATCCTTGGCGTTTCGTTGGGAATTAATGTAAAAAAAAGAAAAATAGATGGAAATTTAAAGTTTTTTTTTTTTTATTGAATTTGGATACCATTTATAAGTTACTTGAAATCCCTGCTAGCTTTAATGGAAACTAACCATTATTTTTTCTAAAATTACAATTTAAATTTGACAAAAATAAAAATGAATTGAAAATTCTTCAAACCCGCACAACTTTTCAAGAGCAAATTTCCCTGGGGAGGGGGCTGAAATTAATTCTCAATAATGATTAACGAGACTTAGGAGATCGCTCTCTACCATCCTCGATATTGAACGAATCTCAGTGTTTTGCAATAACGTAAGAACTTGGGGGGGTGGGTCTTCATGAGTCTAGTTTTGCAAGTAAACGCAAAAGTCCCTTCCTGTATATTAGGTTGGCAGCATCGTGATTACGCTTCCCATAATCGACTTAAAAACCTAAGCTAAACTTTTTGTGGGAGGGAGGTTTTATTACACATTTTTTGTCGCGTTAAGAAAGTTTTGGTGAATATTTAATTCAAAAATAATAGGCTTTCTTTGTTTATTTTTATATATATTATATATTATTATATTTTTTTGTTCCGTCCAGCACTTTCTTCTGTCCGCCCCTTTTTCTGTCCACACTTTTTTTTCCCTTTCCGCACTTTTTTTTCTGTCCGCATTTTTCTGTCCCGCCCCTCAGATCTTAGACTAGTAAGGATGCTAGAGGCTGGCAAATTGGCAAGTTGATTGTCCGCCCGGCCTTCAGTCATCTAACTACAAAACTGGCATCCTCTATCCCTCAGTTAGTTTTTTGTATTTTTTAATTTTAAGGTTAAACTCTAGCCTTAATCGGTGCGTCTGGTTTACGAATAAAGGCCTTGGGCCCACCCCGGTGCTTGTGGTTTTATCGTTTCATGGGTCCGGCGCTCGTAACAGCATTATACCTGAGACCAACCGAAATTGTAGAATCGGTTATACGCGGTTACAGAATAGCAGTCTATTTTTTGTGTCACTTGTTTCATTTGGCATCTAGTTTTAGTATTATTATTATTATTATTATTATTAATTAATTATTATTATTATTGTTATTAATTTTATTTTTATTTTTTTTATTATTACTTATTATTATTAGTATTATTATTTGGAGAAACATCTCCAACAGTTATGCAAATTGTCATGTTTTAAATTTGTTTAAAACTTTTAAGGTTAGAAGATTCCGGGAATCTGTTCCGTTTCCCCTTATCAGTGGCCTCCGAACAGAATTCCCGAAAGCTATCCTTAAAGTTTTTACATTTAAAATATATGTACATTCCCACCATTCACATAACTGTGGATTTTGTTTTCTCCATTTGAAGACTTGTTCGTGTTACTATGGACGACTTTTTAAATTATTATTATTGTTATTGATTATGAATTCTATTTGCCCTCAACATTTGAACCTGCCATCTGCAATTTTTGTAAAACTGAACTCACGAATCAATGTTAATAACTATTACTTAACATGTTTCCAACCACCGCGCCTTTAAAACTGTGAATCCCGGCTCGCCGAAACGCCGCCAATAAATCAAGCGCGAAATTCCACTCTGTGACTTTGGTCGATGTCCATATATGGAATTTCAATAAACGGCATTTTAATTTTTCAATTTAGGGCCCATTTTCATTTAACATGTGGCAATCGGTGCATACGGGTGTCGTGCTATAACTACCCGAATGAACCCGGTGAAAAAAATTTTTTAAAAAAAAAAAAAAAAAAACAATTTAACCAAAACCCTTCATTTACATATTCGTGGTTTCATTCAACACAAAAACCTCAAGTGATAAAAGGAATATGAATAAATTAAAAACATTCGAAATGTACCACGTCATTCACTCATATTTATATATTCGTGTTTTTCACCGACAAAACTCAAATGAATTAAAAACACAATAGGAACGTTTGGATGTTGACTATCTGCTGTTGAAGGTACTCATTTCCCGGCGATGAAATAATGTTTCATTTCTTGACGTGTTTTTTGCCACAGCTGCTAAAAACGTGTGAGATTTTAAGCCAACGTGAAACATGGTGGTCGTATTTGGAAGGATTAATCGTTTTTCTTTTCTTTTTATCGTGTTCAGCTATAATCTCCGTTGACATTCATCTTTCTTTTTATTCGTTGAGTTTCCCATTTACATTGACCTGTTTTTTGTTTTCTTTTTTTCATCCAAATGTACTGAGAACCAAAAAGAAAAGTGAGTTTTATTTAAGTTAAGTTTTACATATATATAGTTGTTAGATTTATTTAACTAAATTCGTTTCTAAAAAAAGGTAGAAAAGACGAAGGCGGGGGGGGGGGGGAATATAAATCCCCTAACAAATAAAAAATACGATAACTGGTTTTTACATACATATAGGTTGTTTAGATTTATTTAACTAATCGTTTTCAGAAAATGGTGAGAAAACGAATGAATCTAAAATCCACAAAATAAAAAAAAAGACACTATTTTTGAACATATTTTGGAGTTGTTAGGTTTATTTAACTAAACCTGTAAAAAAAAAAAACTTCGAAACGGAGCGACTATAAAACTTCCACAAAAATAAAAAAAGATATGTTTTACCATATATAGCTGCTAGGTTTATTTTATCTAAACGTTTTCATGAATACGTAGAAAACCGAGCGAAAAAAATATAAAATCCAATCCAAGCAAAGCAAAAAGTAATAATATTCTATATGTAACTGGAGCAAGACAAAACAATTGGCTGTATCTCATTGTACATCACGTAGCTTTTTAATAAAACGTAATGTGATTTCGAAATACGGATTTTTAAA
>NC_061107.1:4082695-4102695 GCF_015104395.2 Macrobrachium nipponense
AAACATCAGCTATCTTGCAGTAATAAGTGGTACGAGCAACCAACCTGAGGGAGTGATGGAAAACGATCACGCAAAGATCCTCTTTGACTATGGCATCAGAGCGGATAGGGTGATACGTGCAAACAGACCAGAGTGACGTTGATTGACAAAGTCAAGAAGAAAGTATCACTCATTGATGTCGCAATACCATGGGACACCAGAGTTGAAGAGAAAGAGAGGGAAAAAATGGATAAGTATCAAGATCTGAAAATAGAAATAAGAAGGATATGGGATATGCCAGTGGAAATCGTACCCATAATCATAGGAGCACTAGGCACGATCCCAAGATCCCTGAAAAGGAATCTAGAAAAACTAGAGGCTGAAGTAGCTCCAGGACTCATGTAAGAAAAGTGATGGACTCCTAAGGAGGCAGGATGCAACCCGGAACTCCAACACATATAAATACCACCCACCCGTCGAATAATAATAATCATCAAAGTAGAAGAGAAAGAGATAGTAGATTGACAAGTATCAGGACCTGAAAATAGAAATAAATAAGAAGGATATGGGATATGGCAGTGAAAATTGTACCCCATAATCATAGGGACACTAGGAGGCACGATCCGAAGATCCCTAGAAAGGAACCTGGAAAAACTAGATGCCGAAGTAGTTCCAGGACTCACGTGTGCTCCTGGGAACAGCGAAAATAGTGAGGAAAGTGTTGATCTCTTACTAAGGAGGCAGGATGCAAACCCGGAACCCCACACACTATAAAAATCACCCAGTCGAATAGAAGACAGTGATAGACACAAAAAAGTAATAAGAATAATATTGCCTTCCTCTAATAGCCTTATGGGCATTGCTACAGGCCGTATGGATCCAATTCTGTCTATTCTTAAGTCTTAGATAAATATCTGGATTAAATCGCACGTGAACTGGAGATGAAAAAAACAGTGTGCAAATTCCCCTGAAGACTAGATTAGTGAGAGAAACTTACTCCTGCGTTATGGCTTAAAAACCCCGGGCCCCCAGGAACAGACGATACCTGGCACATAAATTATACGTTATCCGATGATGGTAATTCGAGGACAATTGTCAGCAGAAGCCTCGTTTCAGTATCGTATACCTATAATTTTTTTCCAAGGTGTTATCGGCTGCTGGCCTCTGGTATCATTATGGGTGAAGCTCATTTGTATGTCTTTTACATTTAATTACAGGCAAGAACATTATTCCTCTATTTGTTGTATTATATCATCTCTTGGTATAAGCGTAGCCTCATCTCTGATTCTCATTTATTCCCCTTTATTATTTTTACACTAAGACGGCAGTGTTTTCCAGATCCAAATTATGTCCATCCTTGCATTATTGTAGCCCCAGATCCTCTTTCTCACCTAGGTTAAGAGGGTCATACGTTTTTACCAAGTTAAGATTATGCTGAATTGTTCTAAGGGGTCCACAAGAATATAAATGTAAAAGGTTTCGTGCATATTTAGAAACATTTTATAAAAGCTTTCGAGCCCTTCCATGGGTTCATCTTTTTTTTGGACTGAAGACGAACCCAAAGAGGGGTTCGAAAGTTTTTAGAAAGTGTTCCTAAATTATACACGAACCTTTTAACATCTTTTTTTATTTTGTAGACCCCTTACAACATCGTATAAACTCTCGTGATAAAGAGTTTTTCCCAACATTATGCTGAATCATGCTCTCTGTGATTCATTGCAGTTAGAAAGATTTCATTCCCAGTCCTGAATGGACTGGAGGACTGCATTCGTCTTTTTCCCACCTTGAAAAGACGGTCAATTTCTGCGTTTTCACCTTTCAGCACTTCTAGTTTCTTTGATGCATTTAATGAGGTTCTTTTGAGAGACAGTATACTGACAATCCCCGAGACTCCTTGTTACCAATCACCTTCAAATGAAAATCTAGTAATCTCCTGATACAAATGCAGGTTTAAGACTTTTACTGGCAGTATAAAATACCTTGCTGTCGTTCGTGACCTGCACGAAAATATCAACTTCTCAACCTATTTTGAGATGAATGCAGTGAATTGAAAGCGTGAGATTTCCAAAGAACTTATCTACCACCTGAAAGCGATTTCATGACACCCAGCAGGACGTCGACTGGGGAACGACCTTTACCTGAGTAATCAATAACTGCTTCGCCCACCACAAACCCCAAGAACATAAGGGATAATTCTCCCAAGGTTTCGTCAAGTTTCTGTGACCCGTTTATTCCAAAATTGGACACGAGTTCATCGTCGATTTTACTATATCATTGAAATGCCAAAAGGATAGTATAACAAGGGGGGGTGCATCAATTGCCTTTGATGCAGTTATGTATCGATCTGCATTCAATGTTGTTTTTTTCTTGTTTTAAAGAATGAAGCTTCTTTTTGTCAAATGAAGAAAAGAAATATAATAGTAATCAATATTCCAGATAACAACTTAAGAAAATGGTTTAGTACCAGACTCTCTCTCTCTCTCTCTCTGCTCTCTCTCTCTCTCTCTCTCTCTCTCTCTCTCTCTCTCTCTCTCTACTTCAGAGGTCAAGTACAATAAAATAGTATTCAATGGTATCAGAACTTTGTAAAATCAATAGATTACAAATGAAAACAAAAATAAATAAATTTAGGAGAAAACCACCAAAAAAAAGTCTAGACGTCAGAATTTTTGTTGAAACAAGAAAAAAGCAACATAACTATTTTTTTTTAGCTTTATTTTTGGAAAACCAAAGGACGGAAGACTCCCTCACAGATGTGCCCTAATAAAAAAAAAAACAAAAACAAAACAATGTACCTGGAACACATTGCTAAAATGTTTAGGTTGTCGCCAGAATCCTTATAATAATTGCAAAACTTTAAATCCGAGTCCTTAAGAATGCCAAAAGCATTTTGATCAATCAGTCACGTTTTCCCATAAAGGTTTATTAAAAACAAGGCGTCATCCGACCTCCAGCTAACTCGGGGCGCTTGCTAAATTCTACAGTCAAATAGAGCGTTTTTTCACCACAAGAAAATTAAACAAATACGCTATATTCTCTATTAGAAATAATCTTCCTGTACTGTTTAACATGCATATTATTTGTCTTTTACATCTTCAGTCTAATTAATAATCATAAAATATCCTACTCTGAAATTTTCTGTATCTGTAACTCAACGCGAAACACCTTTTTTTCAGAACCTTTTATAATGCTTTCCTACCCCCCCCCCCCCCCCCCTAACAACATAACACTACTCCCCAGTAGTTTGTAGCTTCCCTACTCCCCGAGTAAACAAATATACACATTGATCTGAAATGAATGAGGCATGTTCCCTAATAAAGTCCAGAAAGGGGTACATAATCTCACCACCCCCATTACCCGGAAAGTGCTCGGTATGTGTACCTCAGTATGTGTATATCAGTATATGCGTACACTTAAGCAACAAAGGCGTTCAGGTTTCGCAACAAAGACTCGCTGGGAAACTCCTCCACCTACGAGAGCCAAATACCATTAGTGCATCACATTCTCTGGATATCCGGTGTTCGGTGACCTTGGGAAGGGAAACCCGTCCTTGGAAATATTTTGAGTTGGCGAGACAGACTTGCCATCCACTATGCCTCGTGCTTGAGTTACGAGCTTTTGTTTGCTTCATACTTAAGTTACGATCTTCTGTTCCGTACTTAAGTTACGACCTCCTGTTTCATACTAAAATTTACGATCCTCTGCTTCGTACTTAAGTGATAAAAAAAAAATTAAGTCTCTTTGATGGAGATGTTATTTGCAAAAGATCAAGTGACGCTAATTGCTGATGAACATACCTTGATAATTGTGTCGTAGGTGGAGAGGTGAAAGTTATGACGGAAATCCCGAAAAAGTCACTGAAGGACAAAGTTAAGATTTTAAAATGTAAATTTTTTACCTGATCATCTAAGCTCTAAAAAAAATATTACTGAGAAATATCCTGACCAGTTTAAAACAAATACAGGACACTGACGACATGAATGAATACCAGATCATCAAAATAGAAAGTATGGAAATACCCGCCAATTTATCATAGCTTCGTTAAACATTAGAAGATCTCCCCTTAACACTAAAATGGAATATGTGGTTGTCAAAAGCAAAGCCGAGATGAAATGAAATCTAGAGCCGGAAAGGGTTCGTTCAGCAAGTCGCTGCAGATTTAATCCGCTGGAAATTCTACTTGAACGTCCACCCTCGTTAAGCTGAAAGAGAGGCAAACTGGAGGAGTACTCACTCGGGTTTCTTCAGTTTCCAAAGAGTTTCCAGTTATTACTCGATGGTCCTTCTGTCTGGAAAGGAGGCCGTAACCTGGACTCCAGCATGACTGAGAGAAGTGATTTCGAATCTGCGTAGACTTTATAGAGATGAATTTTGAAATTTCTGTAGGTGTATGGGTGAGTTTGTTGTCAACAGAACCCTTCTTCTGATCATGAAATGGATTTCGTATAATTCGTTGACCGTCAGAGATGTTAAAATTCCGTGAAATCGTCTGAGAATCCAATTCCCTCGCGGGAATAGAACAAGGCATTGCTTTTCCAAATCACCCTTGATCATTCTGCCGGAAGAATAATGGGGTCCTCTGTGGTGATCACCGTCTTGGCAAAAATGTCAGTCTCATAAGCAGTTGTATTTCACCGAAGGAGGCTGCAACAGCTTCTCAATCGTTTTTCTCTATTCTTCTTATTCTTCCGGCCCTTTCCTCCGTCATTCTTCCACGGGGATATTCCTCACAAAAAATTCGTGTTGAATGAACGTGGTGGTGGTATTGGAGACTGGAATTTTAAACTGCATTCATTGCTTACAAAAGATTTGACACATTCTGTCCTTGGTGTCTTCAGGTTAAGTAAATAACAATGGAGTTGGTGTGTGTCTAACCTAACCTAATGTAACCTAACCTAAACCTAGGGGCAACACTCGCATACACATCTCATAAATTCGCCGACCGAAATCCCTGAATAAGTGAAGGTCATGTGTTTCGTGGCAATTATCAACGCTGGCGATTCATCCATGTTTCAACTCCTGCTTTGCATTCAAAATGGAGTCCATTAAATGGACTAAATTATTCCATGCCTTGACAATTCCAGCGCGAGCATGCGTGCGCCATTTAACTAATTGCTGGAATACTTACTTTGCATGTTTCGTGTAATGGAATGATATTACTGCCTCGTGGAATGTGAAGTCAATTAGGAGGGTTCAGTGGATATATACATTTTTTTGAGCACTTACAATCGTTTATGATGATATAGGTTTTAATTGCTATATATATATATATATATATATATATATATATATATATATATATATATATATATATATATATATATGTGGTGTGTGTGTGTGTATGTATGTATGTATGTATGTATGTATGTATGTATATAGATATATATATATATATATATATATATATATATATATATATATATATATATATATATTGTACACACATACACACACATACATACATAAATCGTTTGTGTGTAAAAAACAAAAGTGTGAAATGCTATTATACGCCAACACACAGTATCTTACTGCTGCTCACAAGCAATTCAACATTCCTCACTTTTCGAATGGAATCCGCAAGTATTATCTTACGTAAGGCATCGACCTGCATGCAAATCAGGTCTCTTATTGGAAGCACTAAGATGCGAGATCTCACTGAAAATTAAAAGTAAAAATAAGAAAAAAAAAAAAAAAAAAAAAACCTCCACGGAAGAGTACACTCAAGACGATGCAGAGAAGAATGAAGGTCCCTCAATACCTTAGAGAAATCGAGATAGAAAGTGTAATGGTTCTAACTGTTGTATAGAGAATTGCAAGCTGAATAAAGTCAAAGGTAATATAATACAATTTTCGTTGACTCGGGGAGTAAGCTTACAAACTACTTTTTGTGTTGTTATTGTTGTTGAAAGGTCTAGGGAGGAGCCTAAAAAGATCTGAAAAAAGGGTGTTTTCGCGTTGAGTTAAATATACAGGAATTTATTAGGATAGGATATTTACGATTTATTCATTAGATTGAAAAAGTGAAAAAAAAAAACATTAAAATATATAGAAAAATTAAAAGAACATATTTATTCTATTTTAACTCCGTTCGGTTGTGAAATCACTTGCCACGACTTTGGTATAGGGTGACGGAACCCCTTACAAATGCTTGAAATATTTTTTCGTAAATGCTTATATTATAATCAAACATCCATAGCGTAAATATGTTGCGACATATTTATTATGCTCCTCTGTTTTAGCTCGAAATTACAAAGAGATACCTATATTTCGGAGGTAAACATATTAAAAAGTATTATTAAACATGGCTCTCTGATTTAAATAAAACCTATCACTGACCTGGATTCCGTAATGAATAAGCGCACTGTCGAAAATGTATGAAGCACCACTAGGATATATTATGATGATGATTGCAAAATCAGTCATGATAATATAATTTATGATAATAAATGAATCAATGAAGTCGCGGATGATAGATTTGCCCATTTATAATAAATATGATATTTTATATAAAAGAAAGGATAGCAATATATATATATATATATATATATATATATATATATATATATATATATATATATATATATATAAAATCTCCAGGGGATGTCCATGATACAACGATTAAAACATCAATTTATTCTAAGAAACGTTTCGCACATGAAATTCTCTGTGCATCATCAGTCTGTGAAGATAAAGACACATTTATAAATAACAAACAATAAAAGTGTAAACAGGAATTCACATATTATTAAAAATAGTCTTCAAATTACATAAAAGAACAAAGTAAAATGAAAAAAACAGGTTAAAAAGAGACTGCTTAAACACCAACCGTTCATTGTGAGGAGAAGAAGATGGAATGAACTACGACTAGTTAAAAGTAACGTAACGACTTCAACTATGCCAGGTACAGAGTTGCTGAGGACGTGTTACTGTTAAGAGAGGGAACAAGCCTCTGATATATAAAGACTCAAGGGTGGTTAAATGGTCAGGATGTTTGACATGGTCTATTATGGAAAACTGTTCTTTTTTGTATTTCAATTTTTGCAATTAAAAGCATGATTTCTGATGTTGGAAAATTCAGGTTGCTTTATTCTCTGACCAGTGCGAAAGCTGAAGCCCAAGTGAGAGCAATATCTGACCCTTAACAGCCTTCGAGTTGATCCGACGTAAGAGCCCGCGACATCCAGGGCATGTAAATTTATATATAACGTTGGATCGCATAAAAAAAGGCTGAAGGCGATCTTTATAGTTAAAAAAGGAACCAATTGTGCAGGTATTGCTAGATATGAGTTTGACTTTAAGGCATGGTATCTCATGTTCAATGATTCGTTTCAGGCTGGATGTAAATTTCAGTCAGATATATAGGGGATTTGTGACATAAAATAGTCTTTTAGGACATTAAAATTAGGTATTGGTGGCTGCAAAATTTTGTAAGTATTTTGTTGATGGTTTTTTGAACAATGTCGAGTGGAAACGAATTAGATTTGAAGAAACCTAGCAAAAAGTCATTTCCACGTGGAATAGATGCCTAGACGAAGAGTATTTCAGTGCTCTATTAACCAAAGTGTGAATAGTATTAATTTTAAAAGATTGTTTTGACACGAACTATAATAATTGTTAGTCCAGTCCAGTAAAAGTACGTTTTTCTATAGACCGACGTGGAGAACTCAGAGTTAGTTCTGGTAATTTTCAAATCTAAAAAAGGTAAACAATCATCGTTCTCTACTTCCATTGTAAAACTTGATATTAGGATGAAAGTTGTTAATGTACTCTAAAAAAGAAGAACATTGCCATGGGTGTTGAAACAAAGCAAAGGTATCATCCACATATCTGCGGTATAAAGAGGGCTTAAAGTTAAAATCACATCGGTTTAAAAACTCAGACTCCAAATGAGACATAAAAAAATTCGCAAAAATGGGGCCTAAAGGGGAACCCATTGCAACTCCATCGACCTGCGAGTAGAGTCGCTGATTAAATACAAACATCGAATCTTGCACTGCAAGATCGAGTAATTGTTTAAAATAGCCCTGATTAAAACCACGGAAATTTGTATCATCATTAATAAATATTTTGTTAAGTATAATATTGATGGTTTCATTAAGAGGTAACGTTGGTAAATAGAGACTCAACGTCAAAACTAACCATATAGTAATCTCCATCTTGTCTGGTAATCAGTTGTTGAAAGTCATATCCATTTTTCAAAGAGTATTCATTATTACTATATTCAGATAAAAGTCCAGCTAAAAATTTTGAGATAGAGAAAGAGGGATTGTTATAAGCAGCCATAATTGGTCTTAAAGGAAGATCAGGTTTATGTATTTTTGGTTGCCCATAAAGAACACTAAAAGATGAACCAGTGACCAACAGTTGTTGATATGTTGTTTCATTTATGATGTTATCATTTTTAATTTTCCTTAGAAATCTGTTAATCTTGTCTTCTCGCTTATATATATCAAGAAAGGAAGGTTCGCCATGGACCTCAAACTTCGAACTGTCAGACAAGATGGTTTCCATTTTTTGTACATAATCGTTCTTGTTTAGAATGACCACTCCCTTACCCTTGTCTGGTTTACATATGATTATGTCCTCTCGTTTCTTCAAATTCAATAGTACTCTCAAATCAGCAGGTCTAAAAAAGGTGTCCAACTGGGTTTTAGATGAACATATGTTTTATGGACCAAATTAGAAATTTTTTGTTGGAGGTTAGCTATGTTTTGATTACATTCTAGTTTAGTTAACCTTTGAAACATAATTTCAAAAGGTAAAAAGAACCTGGCATAGTTGGGTCTAAAGGATGGAAGGCAAAAGTTTCAAAGGTTAACTAAACTAGAATGTAATCAAAACATAGCTAACCTCCAACAAACCTTCCTTTCTTGATATATATAAGCGAGAAGACAAGATTAACAGATTTCTAAGGAAAATTAAAAATGATAACATCATAAATGAAACAACATATCAACAACTGTTTGTCACTGGTTCATCTTTTAGTGTTCTTTATGGGCAACCAAAATACATAAACTGATCTTCCTTTAAGACCAATTATGGCTGCTTATAACAATCCCTCTTTCTCTATCTCAAAATTTTTAGCTGGACTTTTATCTGAATATAGTAATAATGAATACTCTTTGAAAAATGGATATGACTTTCAACAACTGATTACCAGACAAGATGGAGATTACTATATGGTTAGTTTTGACGTTGAGTCTCTATTTACCAACGTACCTCTTAATGAAACCATCAATATTATACTTAACAAAATATTTATTAATGATGATACAAATTTCCATGGTTTTAATCGGGCTATTTT
Organism: Macrobrachium nipponense; assembly: GCF_015104395.2. Classification (NCBI taxonomy): domain Eukaryota; kingdom Metazoa; phylum Arthropoda; class Malacostraca; order Decapoda; family Palaemonidae; genus Macrobrachium; species Macrobrachium nipponense. The sequence continues at coordinate 4,091,979 of NC_061107.1, forward strand.
TAAACAATTACTCGATCTTGCAGTGCAAGATTCGATGTTTTGTATTTAATCAGCGACTCTACTCGCAGGTCGATGGAGTTGCAATGGGTTCCCCTTTAGGCCCCATTTTGCGAATTTTTTTATGTCTCATTTGGAGTCTGAGTTTTTAAACCGATGTATTTTAACTTTAAAGCCCTCTTTATAACCGCAGATATGTGGATGATACCTTTGCTTTGTTTCAACACCCATGGCAATGTTCTTCTTTTTTAGAGTACATTAACACTTTCATCCTAATATCAATTTTACAATGGAAGTAGAGAACGATGATTGTTTACCTTTTTTAGATTTGAAAATTACCAGAACTAACTCTGAGTTTCTCCACGTCGGTCTATAGAAAACGTACTTTTACTGGATGACTAACAATTATTATAGTTCGTGTCAACAATCTTTTAAAATTAATACTATTCACACTTTGTTAATAGAGCACTGAAATACTCTTCGTCTTGGCACTATTCCACGTGGAAAATGACTTTTTTGCTAGGTTTCTTCAAATCTAATTCGTTTCCACTCGACATTGTTCAAAAAACCATCAACAAAAATACTTACAAAATTTTTGCAGCCACCAATACCTAATTTTAATGTCCCTAAAAGACTATTTTATGTCACAATCCCCTATATATCTGACTTGAAATTTACATCCAGGCCTGAAACGAATCATTGAACATGAGATACCATGCCTTAAAGTCAAACTCATATCTAGCAATACCTGCACAATTGGTTCCTTTTTAACTATAAAGATCGCCTTCAGCTTTTATGCGATCCAACGTTATATATAAATTTACATGCCCTGGATGTCCGGGCTCTTACGTCGGATCAACTCGAAGGCTGTTAAGGGTCAGATATTGCTCTCACTTGGGCTTCAGCTTTCGCACTGGTCAGAGATAAAGCAACCTGAATTTTCCAACATCAGAAATCATGCTTTTAATTGCAAAATTGAAATACAAAAAGAACAGTTTTCCATAATAGACCATGTCAAACATCCTGACCATTTAACCACCCTTGAGTCTTTATATATCAAGAGGCTTGTTCCCTCTCTTAACAGTAACACGTCCTCAGCAACTCTGTACCTGGCATAGTTGAAGTCGTTACTTTTAACTTGTCGTAGTTCATTCCATCTTCTCTCCTCACAATGAACGGTTGGTGTTTAAGCAGTCTCTTTTTAACCTGTTTTTTCATTTTTACTTTGTTCTTTTATGTAATTTGAAGACTATTTTAATATATGTGAATTCCTGTTTACACTTTTATTGTTTGTTATTTATAAATGTGTCTTTATCTTTCACAGACTGATGATGCACAGAGAATTTCATGTGCGAAACGTTTCTTAGAATAAATTGATGTTTTAATCGTTGTATCATGGACATCCCCTGGAGATTTTATATGTGTATTCACTGACCTGCTATATATATATATAATGCCTGCATAAAAGCGAAAGCGCTAGGTATATACCAGCTTTCTGCCCTTCACTTTCCTGTGGTTTTCGGTTATATAATGAAGTCACGTGCATCTACTGTGATTTTTTAAACACACACACACAGATATTCATTACGGAATCCAGGTCAATGATAGGTTTTTATTTTAAATAATTCGGTCGCTTTGCAAAAATTCCGGAAAAGCAGTCGAAATGTATGGAATGTGACCATGAAACATTCAATGTTCAATTCCAGTATTTCAACCTCAGGCCTCATAACTCTTCCCTAACAACACATGAAGGGAGAAATTCAAGAGGAACTACAGAAGAAGCGAAATGTTATGATTGGATATTTTGTATATTGAATTACCATGTATGCTTATCATTATTTCCACGATGTTGGTTTTCAATGCATTCAGCCCCACTTTCCCCCCCATGTCAGTGCCAATTCATTGAAGTTAGTTGCAAATTATTAATGAAATGATTTTGCAACTTGGATTTACATCTGGTCAGTGGCTGTAGTCATCAGCAGTCCTTGACTTAAATATGTTTTGTTTAATAAGTCAATTCATATTAACAAGATTGAACTGAGATGTTACGGACGAGTTTAGTCGGTTGTAAAGGTAAAATCAGTGTTCTAGGGAGCTGCAAAATAAAAGGAAATTAATGGAAAAATATTGGTAAATAAACGTTGGATGAAGGCTCACTATCCAAAAAAAAAGGGAAAATTAAGACCGATACAAGGATTCAGTGACAACAGAGTTAATTTTCCAACTTAATCCTACAACTAGTTAATATAGTAGTATTGCAATTCAAGTGATTCTTCTATTATCTTATCTATATATGAAAATGCGAGAGACCATTTCTATATATCCCTAATCTTGGCAATAAGACACAAGCAAGAAAAAAAAAGTGGTGTGCCATCCAGACGTAGATGAGTTGAAATCTTTGAATCTCATTTACTGTTTGAGTTCATGCCCAGGAACTCAAACAGTAAATGAGACCAATTTAACGAAGTAACTGTCTAAGAATGGTGAAGATGCATTCCAAATAATTCACTTCACTCCACAAACAACGAAAAATAAGTTGTTAACCCATTGCTTTTGTTTTTTAGGGGACAATGACACGCTATTACTTAAAATAACAAATAGAATGTGCTGGAACGGGGAATATTGCCTTTACGAAGCAGAATATGTTAACATCAATCAATTATGTTTCGATGTTAAGGCCGTGAAATGTCGCGTTCTTTATGTAAGTTGGCGCCATAGCCGAGTTATGCAATTGGCTTCATCCGGGGAATTACGGAGCGATGTTGGAGCAGATGTATCCATTAGGATCATATACATCATGCGTTCGCTTCTATATTCTACGATTTAATTATGATACCTTCGTGGAATAAAAGATTCATTTTGTTACAAAACTCTCATATTTCGAATACGGTTTCCAGAGAGAGAGAGAGAGAGCAAACGATGCTATTTAGTTTTCTGTAAAGAAAACACTGTCTGACCGTCCGCACTTTTTTCTCTCCACCCGCCCTCAGATCTTGAAAACTACTGAGGTTAGAGGGCTGGAAATTGGCATGTTGATCATCCACCCTCCGGTCGGCAACAAACATACCAAATTGCAGCCCTCTCGCCTCAGTGATTTTCATTCTATATAAGGTTCAATTTAGCCATGATCGTGCTTCTGGCAACGCAACAGACCACCACGGCCGGCAGAGAGCTTCATGGGCCGCGGCTCATACAGCATTATAACGAGACCACAGAAAGAGCTTAATATGAAGCAGTTTTTCTGCTTCAAAGAGAGAGAGAGAGAGAGAGAGAGAGAGAGAGAGAGAGAGAGAATATCTGGGTGACTTGGCTTGAGACTCTGAATAAACAAAAAGAATCGCGTTCTTTAAGGAGGGGGTTTGGGTGGCATTTAAGTGGGGGGATGGGGGCAGGGTAGGTGTGAAAGGATAATGAAAGTCGCCAGACAGAAAAACTGAAAGGGTGAAGAATGAAAGTCTTTTGGACACTGTACATATTATTCTTGTAATATCATTATTCGTCCAACTGATGCTATTCATATAAAGGTAACAAGACGGAACAGACACCATAGCCACAAAGAAACAATTATTGTCGACTGTTCAAAGAAAAAAGGTCATACTTGAGAATAAACATATTTGTTTTGCGCTTACTCGGGGAGTAAGCCTACAAACTACTTTGTTGTTGCTATTGTTGTGCTTGTTGGGGTGTCAGGAAAGGTCTATGGAAGAGCATAAAAAGGTCTGAAAAGGGTGTTTCACGTTGAGTAGAGATACAGGAATTGTAGGATAGGATATTTATCATTTATTCATTAGAATGAAAATGGAAAAAAACAAAATAAATAACGTGCATGTTAAACAGTACAGAAATATTATTTCAATTTTCATTGGTCAAAACGAAACGCACTATTTGACCGTAGATTTTAGCACAAGCCTCGAGTAAGATGAAAGTTCGGATCACGCCTTATTTTTATTAAATCTATTGGCTACTGCAAAGATTTAATTCTCGAGTATGACGTTTCTTTGATTTATACTTTCTATTTCAGGTCGAAAATGGCTTAGTGTTTTGAAGCAAATGGAATCTATACAAGAAAAAATATTTTGTTAACTGCTGATTCACAGAAAAACTGCTTCATGATTGGAGGTTGGACGATCAAAATACCAATTTGCAGCCTCTAGCCTCAGTAGTTTTTAAGGTCTGAGGGTTGACATAAAAAAGTGGTGCAGACGGACAGAATAGAGTGCGGGCGAATAGACAAAACCATCTCGATCGGTTTCTTTTCAGAAACTATAATATATATATATATATATATATATATATATATATATATATATATATATATATATATATATATATATATATATATATATATATATAATATATTAGAAGCTTCTGCTCCATTTTCAAAACCATCTGTGCATATCGAAGTACTGCACCAGCAGAGTTCAAAACATGATTTTCCCTAGAGTGTGATAAGGATCGGTAGACTTATCTCTCTCTCTCTCTCTCTCTCTCCTCTCTCATCTCTCCTCTCTCTCTCTCTCCTAAAAGAGCAAGATGGAAATTGTTCAAAGATAGACAAAATCCTCTTTGGCAAAGTCATCATTTAAAATAATCATTATTATAACTAAGAGAGAGAGAGAGAGAGAGAGAGAGAGAGAGAGAGAGAGAGAGAGAGAGAGAGAGAGAGAGAGAGGCCGACAGACAGACAGACAGAGACTCACTCTCCAGCATCTGACAAGTCTCTCGGTTGGTTCGACAAATAATTCCAGAAGAATTGTATAAACCTTAAAAGCAAAAACAGCGAGAGGGACTTTTAAATTTTTACCTTAACAAGAATAGTATTAATTTCCTTACCCTACGTAAAAGGAGCTTAAGTCTTTCAAGATCAAAACAATTTCCCTTTAAAGGAAAGAACCTTTGTAAAGGGATGAGTTATCTGTAAAAGAAAACTGTTGGGATGACTATTTGTCTGTCCGTCCGCACTTTCTCTATGCGCCCTCAGATCTCCAGACCTACTGAGGCTAGAGGGCTGCAAATTGCTATCTTGATCATCCATCCTCAAATTATCAAACATCCCAAATTGCAACCCTCTTGCCCCAGTAGTTATGATTTTATTTAAGGTCAAAGTTAGCCATGGATCGTGCATCTGGCAGCGCTTTCCCGAGCCATGGGACGCACCTCACTCTGCCGCATCTGGTGAGCAACTGGAAAGCTGCCGGCCATAGCTAATGGTTTTATAAGCCATTATTTGAAAAACTTGAAGAATATATATTCCTACTTCCAGCTATTTTCAGGTATATTTCAAAGCTCTGAGACTTCGTCAGCTTAGATTCTCATTGCAGTGTCTCTGATGTCGAACCAATATGACATTCCAATAGAGCCATATATCGATAGGAGATTGTTTTAGATGCTTCTTCAAACACTCGTAGCACAGTCGCCTGTAGACAGACATTTTCCAATATCTCGTTTTCTTTGAAAAATTCTCCAGTAATTGAATTTCGATATATAGAAATAACTAGGGGTTATTCTTGACTTTTTAAGGACAGGCCAAGAGGACCTGTTGCTTATCGGTAAAGCAATATTCTATATGCTCGTATCCCCTCCACAAATTCCTATACGCTCGCATCCTATGAGCAATATTCTATATGCTCGTATCCCCTGAGCAATATTCTATACGCTCGCATCCCTGAGCAATATTCTATACGCTCGCATGTAAATTCTATACAGATCCCAGACTTCAATGAGAACTAATGAGAAAGTTAATAGCAGCTTTGAAGTGCAATACCATCCATCCCCATATTTTGTCATTATTCTGACCAAAGAAGCCTACGGTGTACACAATCCTCTTACAGGCTTGGGAAGGTTGACTTTTCTATGAAATTTATGTAGAATCAAAACGCACTATATATTTTTCAGCAAACTTTATTATTCTTCCATTATGTCTTTTTTTTCGTTATTCTACCATTAAAAGTCTTCTTCATTATTCTGCCATTAAGAGTCTTTTTTATGTTTTTTATGAATGTATTCTGTTAAGGTTTATTGTAACTTATATTCGCGTTTATGAAACTGATAAGAATCTTAAGGTGATTTACAATTTAATATCTGAAACGCGCAAAAATTAAGAATTCCTACAGATTAGTATGTAGAGAGTCTAGCATTTGACTCTTAATCCCAATCCTAAAAATTTTAAATATTATGAATTTCAACATTTCCTCGTCGCGATGCAAAAAAAAAAAAAAAAAAAAAAAAAAAAAAAAAAAAAAAAATGGCGAGAATACATAGCATCTAACACAAATCAATACAGGCAGAAATGACATTTTTCAGCTAGGTATGGTTAGAATAATGAGGTTATATATTCTGTTAGCACTCAGGGTTGAATTTGCCTCAATATTTAAGGAGAGCTGGTAAAAATATTTAAATGCCATTAATTTTTGCCTCTATTTGCTAGATAATAATAATAATAATAATAATAATAATAATAATAATAATAATAATAATAATAATAATAATAATAATAACAATAATAATAATAATAATAATAATAATAATAATAATAATAATAATCATCCGTTCGTTGCAGGGAGGAACACCCACTTTCAGATAAATACATTTCAATGTTAAAGCCAATTTCAATCACCCTTTGTTTTCCTGCCACCTTGGCATTTCAGTATCTATTCAAATTTCACTTGACATCCTGACCCAAATTTCAAATATTTAGAAGGGGGAGGGAGAGTCGGTTATTACGCAACCCTTTCCAGAAGAACGCCTCCAACGGTCTAACCTGTGCCACCCTTCGAAGTGATTCAAAGGGATAGATATTAAATTAACGTGGTTCGTGAATAATTCCGAAAGGTATTTTGTGATGCAGAATGACATATAGAGCAGTGGTTCTTAAAGTTTTATTACCACGCCCCCTTCTAAGAGTTGTTTCTTCCCTTTACGGCCCCCGCCCTTGCATCTATGAAGTTGAAATTCCAGCCCAAATTTAAAGAAAATTGAATAAAAAAAAGAGAGAACGGCGAAGAGGTTTCGATGGACAGAGAGGAAGGTGAATAATTACAAAACATGGTCAGCCCAATGAGTCTAACTAGAGTACTATAGTAGATTCACTTCAACCGTGCAATCGATGTCTAGGCCATTCCCTTACGAGGCTCCTGATTAGTTGTTGATAAGCCAATCACAGGGATGGAAACTCTATCTCTCTCGAGACTTCACATAGGCAGGATATATGTTCTACTTCTCCTGAGGGGTTCTTTTGAAAGACGTATCATTCAGGATGGGTGGAACATAGATTCTACCCATGTGAACTCTCGAGAGAGACTGAGGAGAGGTTCCAGCCCTGTGATTGGCTTATCAACAACCAATCGAGAGCGTCGTAAGGGACGGGCATAGACATCAAATGCACGGATGATGTGAATCTACTATAGTAGACTATAGGAAACTGACGTTATAAGGCGATACCTTTTGCATTTTTTTCATAAGCTTAACATTAGTTCCTCAATCTTGTGAAGAGAATTTCTAATTCTTCCCTATGTATATATATATATATATATATATATATATATATATATATATATATATATCTATATATATATATATATATATATATACATATAATCATGCGATATGGGGGATGGCGAAGAAGGGTTGGTGCTTACATTAGTTAGGGTGCCACCATTGAAAAAAAAAAAACAAACAATTGAGAACCACTGCGTTTGGCGACTGACATCTGTCTGTATTTTGGAGTGAGTGGTCAAATCCTCAGCCAAATTCCGAATTCCTTACTCAGGAAGGCTAACATTACCGAACTGAATTGACTACTAGATGGAGTCCCTCTGTGGAAACGGGATCAGTTACCTAACTTCATTAGTGATCTATATTAGTGGTTCTTGAATTAGGGGGCGCGAGCCATAGGGAAGAATTAAAATTAGATAATCTCGGTGAACAATTGTTAAAAAACAGTGTGCAGATCTTCATATAATTATTACCAGAGTGTCTACTCTTTATCTTAACACTTTAAATATATATATATATATATATATATATATATTATATATATATATATATATATATATATATATATATATATATATATATATATATATATATATATATATATATATATATATATAGTATATATATATTATATATATATATATATATATATATATATATATATATATATATATATATATATATATATAATATATATATATATATATATATATATATATATATATATATATATATATATATATATATATATATATATATATATATATATATATATATATATATATATATATATATATATATATATATATATATATATATATATATATAATATATATATTTTATATATATATATATATATATATATATATATATATATATATAATATATATATATATATATATATATATATATATATATATATACATATATATAAGTGTTAATATATTAGAGTAGACACTCTGGAAATAATTATGTGAAGATCTGCACACTGTTTTTTTAACAATTATTCACCGAGATGATCTAGCCAAGACCAAAAATTCATGATGTGGTACCCTAGGCACTGTGTGTGGCACCCACCATAGCACATAGTTATATATGTACATAAAGTCTGTGTATGTTAAATATATTAGAGTAAAAACGCTGATATTAGTTATATGAAGACTTCTACAGACTTTTTTTTTCAATTGTTCACCAAGATGATCTAGCCAAGACAAAATTCATGATGTGGCACCCTAGGAACTGTCTATGGCGCCCCAGGGGGCTGCCACAGTACGGCACCCAGTTTGAGAAAACACTGTTGTAACTATAGAGAGAATGACCTCTGCCAAAGCAGAGAAAAATTGATGAAATATCAGGAATTTGATTGTAAGAAGATTGCACGAATGTAATTAGAACAAAATGCGGCCGTCCCCGTACATGGAGAGAACTGAAATGATAGATGGGAAATATTCTTTTTTAAAATTGGGGAGAATATCAAAGAATGCAGTGAAGCAACATATGCGGAAGTGAGAAAATATGTGATGCCCAACGAGAGAATTTAATCTGCCGTTGCATGATATTACTTCGACTCTTGCAAAATATGACCGCGAGAGCAGACGACTTCGACTTTCAATATTAACTCGAGAACGAAAAAAGGCAAATGAAATCAGTCGTAGTGGAGAACAGAGCAGTCTATTGGTAAATATTGTTTTCTGAAACTCTTAATAATATATAAGCAAGGTTTCAAATATCGCTTTATTACTTAGCGTCTTACAGAACACGATTAGAAGTAAAGAAAATAACCATGAATTCGTATGAGCGTTTTCATATGTGACAAACAGTAGAATATTCCTTCGTTTAGCTGACAAATTCTGTCTAATCCTGAGACATAACTATATCAAGCAGCAGAGATGTGAGAATGAAGGTACCCATTCATTCCATTCGAGGAACTACGAACCTTACACACCCACACGTGACCAACTAATCAACACATGAAACCATGCATCCTATTCAGAGAATCGAATCACTGCTGTATAAGGATTATATAAGGAACTATTCCCAGAGTCCTCCAGATTAACTGATGATCTTTCCCAGCGTGAATCAAATCCATTCAGGTCTGTGATGTAAGCGGCATCTGTACCCGAATGAGTTCTCGTCAAATATCTGGTTTCCTGAATCTGCTATTTGTTGTACTAAAGCGGAACCACCGACATATCGAAATCCTGGCGTTTCTGGTCAATTCTGACGCCTCATCAGTGTTGAACAGGAGGATACAAGGGGGTTTCCTGTGGTATATACATCCTTCCAGAGGACGTTACGCAACTGAAACTACAAAAGTTCAAGCGGGGATACAACGCATTAATACCCTAATACAATTCAGTTTGTATTCTAATAACTTACTACTTACATTTTTATTCATTTCATTAAATCGTTACTTTATCCGTTTCTCTAATAACTGATATGCACTTTCTGTATTTCCCATTTTTACCTCCAGTTACTTCTTTCGAAGGAAGGCCATATTATTTGGAAGCTTGAACTTCGAGTCAATGGTCCTTATAGTGGGCTTGTTCCAAATGAATAGGGCTCGTCTTCCGAATAATAATAATAATAATAATAATAATAATAATAATAATAATAATAATAATAATAATAATAATAATATAATAATAATAATAATAATAATACCGAACTTAACCACTGATATCAGCATCTACAAAGAGATAGTTAATGACGAGACAACGCTAATAAATGGTTTTAAGATCTCCCTCCCTGAAAATAAAAGGTGGTCTCCACAGTACGGATAACATGACTTTTCAAGGAATAAAAATCGAGCGTTTCTGACAGCCACTGAGGCTAGAGGGCTGCAATTTGGTGTGTTTGATCATTGGAGGGTATGCATGTTCAAACATGCCAATTTGCACCCTTCTGCGGCAGCACTTTTTTAATGATCTGAGGGCGGACAAAGTGCAGACGGACAGACTATAACCCGGGCACAACAGAAAACTTAAACTAGGTATTTCTTCTGTATATAAAGTATAACCTTGAATTCAACAATTGTTTTCCCTTCCCTTCCCCAAAAAATTTATTTCGACGTAACGTTACGGTCACCTGAACAGGTTTTTCTGCAGTGACGCCATTTCCTTTTGACATCAGGTCATTTCCAACTCCCACAGTCCAGTAACACATTTAATGAATTTTTCAGATATTTTTCTGAAAAAGTAATTTAGGCCGGCAAACATTCAGTTCT
>NC_061107.1:4105195-4111787 GCF_015104395.2 Macrobrachium nipponense
AACAGCTGCTTGGTACTACATTTCTTCCCATTTCATGCTGTTCCTAGGCCTAGTGTTACCCTCATCGAAGGTTCCACAGCTGGGAACCACTTCCAGTGGTGGCACACGTGCCCTTACGTTGAGGATACTGGTGGCATACGTGCCCATAAGTATGAGGCTACTGTTGGCAAACGTACCCAAACGTATGAGGATACTGGTAGAAAACGTGCCCGTAAGTATGAGGATACTGTTGGCACACATGCCCATAAGTATGAGGATACTGTTGGCGCACGTGCCCATAGGTATTGGGACGCTGGTGGCACGGGAACACGGATCATCATATTTTGAATCACTCTCCGCACTTACACTAGGCCTATAGCGATGCACCAACACGTCCGAGGTGACACCCACTATAAAAGTCCAAATAATATCCCTATCATTTTCCTCTATTTACCTTTTACTTCATCTTTCTTCCTTTTAACATCTGCTTTCTTCTTTGTTTGCACTCACAATCATCACTAATCATCAGAGAACGGAACTTGAACAGAAATGGTTTTGCCTGTAATGGAGAAGTCACCAAAACACAGAGAGATATAGTCCAGTTTTCACTTTTTTTCACACCGTACGGTGACGTCGGCCACACCGAACGCCTTCACAGTATCTACGATGTTTAAATTCACTGTAACAGTAACGCCATCGCTAGATTAATAATATCACCGCCGAAATTAGCGAAAATGTGTTTTTTGTTTTTTTTTGACGGCACACTGACAGCGGCCACGCGATCAAAACAAATGCGCCGATTGGCTGGCCAGGTTGCTCTAGTCTTAGTTAATCTTTACAACGGCGCTCCCGAAATATGGTGGTTGGGTAGGATATCTCCCTATAAAGCGTTTTAAAACTAATATTCGTTTGACGGTAATTACACAATCATACATACCCAGATGAGGTATACGGAAAATTCTATGTATTAATTACATTTTTCAAACCATAATGGAGTCGTAAGCCTATAGCATTATCCTTATTAGCTGGTGGGCAGGTTTATTTTCTACCCGTCCCAAGAAAGGGACGGAGACATAACGCCCATTAGGTGGGAGAGGTGGGCGGGAGAGGTAGGATGAATCCCCATTACAAACCATCATGGGCGGGCCCCACTATAACCCTGCCAAGTTTCATGCCCATCGGACCAGCCGTGATTGAATGACTTACGGACGCACAAACATAATGCCCTAGTGTAGTAAGATGACTGACAATTCTTCTGTACTCAAATTAGCTATTAAAACGACAAATGGGGGATTCGTGTCAAAAATGTGTATTTGTCAAATTAAATATACTAATCAAAATGCAGTACGAATTAGATCTGAAGCCTACACTACAGGCATAAGATCCAATTTGTACAGCACTTTCTTTAATACATCTAATTTGACAAATACCACATTTTTCACATGAAAACCCCATTTGGCGTTTTAATAGCTAATTTGAGTACAGTAGTAAAGTCAGTAATGAGAAGAATAGAGAAACTCCTATACAAAATAAACTCGGCTGAAATAGCCATTATTTTCCAATAAACCCTGTATTAATGAATGTCTCCTTCCAGCAAATAATAATAATAATAATAATAATAATAATAATAATAATAATAATAATAATAATAATAATAATAATAATAATAATAATAATAATAAAATTATTATTATTATTATTCAGTTGCAAAAGCCCTCCATTGAGCCTGTGCAAGAAACACCAGCTACCTTGCAGTAATAAGTGGTACGAGCAGCAACCTGAAGGCGTGATAGAAAATGATCAGGCAAAGATCCTCTGGGACTATGGTATCAGAACGGATAGGGTGATACGTGCAAATAGACCAGACGTGACGTTGATTGACAAAATCAAGAAGAAAGTATCCCTCATTGATGTCGCAATACCATGGGACACCAGAGTTGATAGAGAAAGAGAGGGAAAAATGGATAAGTATCAAGACCTGAAAATAGAAATAAGAAGGATATGGGATATGCCAGTGGAAATTGTACCCATAATCATAGGAACACTAGGCACGATCCCAAGATCCATGAAAAGGAATCTGGCAAAACTAGAAGCTGAAGAAGCTCCAGGACTCATGCAGAAACGGCGCACATAGTAAGAAAAGTGATGGACTCCTAAGGAGGTAGGAAGCAACCCGCGAACCCTACATTATAAATAAATACCACCCAGTCGAATTGAAGGACTGTGATAGACAAATAAAAAAAAAAAAAAACAAAAAAAAAAAAAAAAAAATAATAATAATAATGATAATAATAATAATAATAAACAAAGTGAGCGTCCATTGTTTATGAACTTTCCCAATCACTTACAAATAAATTGTATTCAAGTCACAAATGATTCCAATCTTCTCAAAACACTTCAGGCACCAGAGAGAATCCAGATAATAATTCATAGCAAACATTTTATTACAGTGGACATCCTCCGTTGCATAATTGACGTCATCAATTCCACCAAAACAATTTGCTGTTCAAACATCGGAATGCAATTCCGGATTCAGTTCCATACGAACTGTAATAATTGATAACTGATACCTTTTTTCATATTTCTTGCACAAAGAAGCTTAATCATTGTTTGATTAATGGGGGGGGACTTTTTTTCGTCGATAATGACGAAGTGAATGATTGGTTAACGGTAGTTTTTTGCGGTATATTGCATAACAATAAATACATGATATGTACGTTTGCAAAATCGTGCTGGAAAATGTATAGAAACAAGGCGGAGGGAAATTCCATTTGAGCTGAAGAATACAAATTATATATATATATATATATATATATATATATATATATATATATATATATATATATATATATATATATATATATATAAATATATATATATATATATATATATATATATATATATATAGATATATATATATATATATATATATATATATATATATATATATATATATATATATATATATATATATATATATATATATATAAATTTATATATATGTATATGTATATATATATATATATATATATATATATATATATATATATATATATATATATATATATATATATCTGAATATTATAAGATTTTTGAAAATTTATATGCAGATATATCGTTGCTATGTATAAATATATATATATATATATATATATATATATATATATATATATATATATATATATATATATATATATGTGTGTGTGTGTGTGTGTATATGTATACATATACCTTAATATTCTAGGTTTATTTATATGCAGATATATCGTGCAATACAAGTATGTATACTTATATATACATATATTGATTTTTAACTCATCAGTATCGATCCCAGGCTTTTTCAATTGAAAGGCCAGGGCGCTACCAACTGAAACACACAGTCGGTAGCAGCTTCGCCTCTCAATTGCAAGATCTAGGTCGATCCCATTGTGTTTTGATACGTGTAAATATGCATATATATATATATATATATATATATATATTATATCTATATATATATATATATATATATATATATATATATATATATATATATATATATATATATATATTCACGCAAACAGAAAACCTGAAAAAATAGAATAAAAATACAAACATCTCCAGGTCAACTCATTTCCTTGAAGATAACTGCGCCAGATTCAAGACCCCAAAAACAAAATTAGTTCAGAAACCTAAGATGAAAGCTTTTGCTAATGATCGCATCGCTATTGCAACGGAGCCTCACTGTAAGTGTTTATTTATCCAAATTATCATTTTTTGAAGACTTAGTAATATTCGCAGGCATGATGGCTGCTTGGCGGGTCGTTGCACGGCGACTCCAGGATGTATTTGTAACGTGAAAAGGATGGATAGACACTTTTAACGGGAATTAAATAAATATCTAATTCATTGTTTAGATAAAAGACTTCAAGCATTCGAAGAGACCAGTGTGTAGGAAGTTTAGTCTCTTACGTCTCGAGCTAGATATAGGATAGAACTTCTTTTTTTCATGCCTTCGTTAAAACTCATTGGCAGCCTTTTGTCTTTCGGGAGAATTGCTGTCGACCTATTTACTGTTTTTCACACATTATTGCGACTTTTGGAATGTCGACAGCAAAATTCGACATTCCAAAAAGACACATTATTGCGACTTTTGAATGTCGAATTTTGCTGTCGACATTCCAAAAAGTCGACATTCCAAAGGTCGCATTCTAAAAGACACATTATTGCGACTTTTTGGAATGCGACTTTTGGAATGTCGAGTTTTTGGAATGTCGACAGCAAAATTCGACATTCCAAAAAGACACATTAGTACGACTTTTTGGAATGTAGAATTTTGCTGTCTACAATATCATGACTTTTAAAATGTCGAATAATTTGCTGTATTACAGAACTTGTATGAACAGAGAGAGAGAGAGAGAGAGAGAGAGAGAGAGAGAGAGACCCTCTAGCCTCGATAGATTTTGATATATAAGGTTAAAGTTAAAGTCGACCGTAACGGTGCATCTAACTATACAGGACAGGCCACCACCGGGTATAATAATCAAGGCTACCAAAAAAAAAAAAAAAAAAAAAAAATCTATCTTCAGGTGATCTTGGTATAATGCTACATGAGCCACGACCCATGAAACTCTCAGAGTCAGCTGTGATGGCCTGTGTTGTTGCTGCATTGCCAGAAGCACGATCATGGCCAACTTTAACCCAAAATAAAATTTGGCATGCTTGATGATTGGAGGGTAGATGGTCAACATAGCATTTTGAAGCTCTCTAGCCAACCTAATTACGAAGAAAAATATTTATAAATATCAATAATGAGAATATAAATTATCTTCATACAGAACCACAAAAGAACTTATATGAAGTATACTTAAAACAAATTATTTCTAAAATTTCGCATACAACATGCTGTGAATCAGCCATCAACTATAAGTCTCCATTACAAAATTGCAGCGAACAGTATATTAAAATGGTAAAAATATGAAATCCCACTGTTGCAAATATGACAGTAATTTAACATCCGTTACATCAATATCTCCCTTAGTGAACTCGACCTGCAAATCGTTCTTTCATAGCACATGAGAGAATGGAATGAAAAATGAAAACAGGAAGTGGGCAGTCGTTCATTTCTGTTCGTATGATGAAATCGGGCACACTTCCGGTAACTAGCTGAAAGGGGAAATTACGTAGAGATTTGCGCCAGGCTGGAATTTCATCCAGGAGAGAGAGAGAGAGAGAGAGAGAGAGAGAGAGAGAGAGAGAGAGAGAGAGAGAGAGAGCATTATTAATTAACCTCCGAGCCTACGAGGCGCTAGTACTAAACATAGCTGAAGCTCAATAGGACGCCGTGTTTAGCACTGGCAACGGGGATTTAAGATATTGTTTATTGATATACAGGAATATATATGAAAACGGCTGTATATAATACTTCGATCCCAGCAATGATTAGTACTATAGGGAGGACCGGACAATTTGCCGTAAACAAATTTGCCGCAGGACAATTGATTGTAAGACATTTTGCCGTAAGAAAAATTGCCGTACGGATATTTTGCCGCAAGGACATTTCGCCGTAAAATGTATATGCTTTGTCATGTATAGTAAAAAAAAGAGAATGAAGAGAGAGAGAGAGAGAGGTTAAACTGCTTTTTATAACGCTTACTACTTTGTATAAACAAGATATTTATAAATACAAACTGTTGGCTATTATAAAAAAGGTTAAACAGCTTTGTCTAACACTGACTGCTTTATATAACCAAGATATTTATTCATAGAAACCCTTGAGCACTAAAAGGGAAACGATTAAGATCGTATGATAATCGTCTACTCGCAACAAAGTTCTCTGGACATGACGAAAAAACGGTTTTAGGTCAAGCACTTCAACTCTAAAAATCTCAGTTATAAAATAGTCTAGGATTATCTAACCCCGTTTTTTTTTCTTTTTTTTAACTCTTAACTATCTCTCTACATGACAGTCGCCTCGTCTTCTACGGCACTCGAAACACAGAAGACAGTAATGAGCTGATTCATAGGCGCTATTCAAGAAGGAGCCCTAAGCCTCTTTACAAAAAAGAAGAAGAAGAAAAAAAAAAGACGATGGCCGGGGGGGGGGGGGGGGATACGAGGCTGGGATTAAGTATGAATGGAAAATCACTGCGAGTATAATATTATCTTTCCTTCCAGGAAATCATCCCCAGCTAATTGACGCCTAGAGAGACGCCAAGGGCCTCGGGAAGGAATTATGAAGTGGTTTTTGACCTTCGTAGACATACGAAAAAAAAAACAACAACTCAGTCGTCTTCTTCTTTCCATTTGCGTCAAGTGGTGGTTTGGTTGCCGAATCAATATGAATTTGGTTGCTGAATCATTATGACAACAAGATTGCTGAATCAATATGACAGTCAAGTTGCTGAATCAATATAATAACTAGATTGCTGAATCAATATAATAACTAGATTGCTGAATCAATATGACAGTTAAGTTGCTGACTCAATATGAATTTGGTTGCTGAATCAATATGACAGTCAAGTTGCTGAATCAATATAATAATTAGATTGCTGAATCAATCTGAGAGTTTGGTTGCTGAATAAATATGACAACTAGATTGGTGAATCAATCTGACAGTTTTGGTTGCTGAATC
>NC_061107.1:4112287-4137287 GCF_015104395.2 Macrobrachium nipponense
CCATTGAGGTCTATCATGTAAGCGCCATCTATACCCGAATGAGGATCTCGTCAAATATCTGGTTTCCTGAATCTGCTATTTGCTGTACTAAAGCGGAACCGCCGGCATATCGAAATCATCCAGTCGTTTTCCGGTCAATTCGCCTCATCAGCGTCATTACAGAAGCTCAAGAGAGGATCCAACTCATTACTTACCCTAATACAAATCAGTTTTGTATTCTAATAACTTACTACTTACATTCTTATTCATTTCATTAAATCGTCAATTTATCTGTTTCTCTAATAACTGATGTCCACTTTCTGTATTTTCCCATTTTTTTACCTCCCCAACGTTCTCTAATGAGAAGTCCGGATAAGCGAGCGCTTACAGATACCTCTATAGTTATAAAAACGTTTATCTGTATGTAGTGTAATTGTAAGATCCATCTAGGGGTATACAAAATATTATCTTACATCCTGCAAAATAAGCGTGTTTATCAAAGGAAAATCCTATAAACTTCAAACATATTAAAATCCGTTTTGGAACAAAAATGAGACAGTTAATCAAATAATAACTTATATAAAAGAACAAATCATTTGTCTCATGAAACAATCGTAACATTGTTCAAATGACCCAACAGAATTCTCCCACAACCGCAGTCGCACTTTGCACGCAAAATCTCGAGAAGCATGCACCTCGAATGTCTTAGTGCGTGTAAAAAGACTTTGCTGGGAAATGAAATTTTAATCCTTCCCGACACTCTGAAATATAACGATTTCCGCGAACAAAGCCTAAAAGTGTACATATCGTGGATACGGAAGTTATAAAGATCGCATTTTTGTTTTTTTTTTATTGGTTGCTAATTTTTTAATCCCGCCCAACCAGTCGTAGATGAATAACTCTCTGATAATCTATCTAAAGTAATATCCGTAAAGTCATTCAAGCAGAGGTGATTCAGCAGAAATTTTTTTTATCTTTTACCTGAATACCAGGAAGTTTCTCACTGGCGAGTGATCTCTGCGGAAAAAACGGATGTAATTTAACACAAAACACACCCCCCGGTCTAAGGACAAACATAAAGCTATTTTACGTACCTTCGTATAGAATCTCAATGAAATTTCAAATAGAGATAAATGACGAAGTTGAAAAATGTTAGTAATAGGAGTCATTAGGAAATCAAATAGCCCATATAATTTTCCCTCAAACGTCATGCCATAAAAGATCGGACTTGGCGTATCTACGCAGATTACGGTCGCTTAAACAAGGAAACGACTTCCGATAGTTTCCAGTGCGATGTACCGACGACATCTTATCTCTGTTAAGGTTAGAATAAATTTTTTTTTCACCAACTTGGACTTACTTAAATGCTTTTACCAGATACCATTACCTAAGTGATTGTACCTCATACACCGTTTTCAGCACACTCAGGGGACATTATCAATTTTTATTTACGTTATGCCTCCGGCTTACGTTTGCGTCCCAATTTACAATATAGTGTTTGGAGACTTTTAGGGGATAACCTACATGCCTATATGGATGATCTTGTAATCTTTTCTAATACCTTAGAATACATTCACATAAGTAGAGCTAGTGCTACAGAGACAAAGACAAATAATCTCAGAGTAAAATATCTAAATGTGAGTTTTTTAAAACCGAACATGTTTATCTAGGTTTTATGTGTCTGGTCAAGGTCTTAAAGTAGTCCATGGTAAGGTGTCGGCTATTCATAACTTTCCGGTACTTATTAACGTAAAAGGGGATACAGCACTTTTGCGCTGTAGTGGGTATTACAATCGTATGTAAATATGTAACTCTTCAATCATGACAGCTCCTTTAACAGATCTTACGAAGAAGAGCGTAGATTTATTATGGTCTGAAAAGCATCAACAGGCGTTCGATATCTTAAGCGGAAAACGCAGCTTACCTAACTTAAAAATCCCTGATTTAAATAAGGAATTTTTTTTTATTGCAACAGACGCCTCAGACCAAGGGGTAAGAGGGATACTACTTCAGTAATATGATAAACAGTTCTTCCCTATAGCTTTTTATTCACGTAAACTAAAGCCCTCTGAAAGTAAATATGCAGTAATAAGCAGGGAAGGGCTAGGTATCTTTAAACTCACTAGTACATTTTGAAGTTCATAATCTATGGCTATCCTGATAAAGTCTTACTGAACATGAGTCCTTTACCGAGTTTTTCAAACGGCTTTAATCACAGTCCAAAAGGAACTCGGTGACAAATGATCATTCAGGTCTTTGGAGCCAAGATAAGATATCTACCTGTGGGAAAGCAATTTAATTCATAAAGCTGGACGGCATTATCCCGCAATCCCGCATCATACTGCAAAGAACCATTAATTAGACTAAAAGATATAGAAACATCCGTGCCTATTGTTAAAACCGTATCTAAACAAGAAAATTCCTTAACCCAAGAGATCGCGAGCATTGAATATCTGGGTCGGAGCGCAGAACAGTTACAAACTGAACAAAGCAAGTGTCAACAGCGATAAGCAAAATCATTCGGGTTGCACCAAAAACAATAGAAACACTCGAAACGAAAACAGGGTCAGCGGTAAGCACCAAACAATAAACACTTCGAAACGAAAACAGGTCACGCAGCAGCTAAGCAAAAACAATAAACACTTCGAACGAAACAGGGTCAGCGGCTAGCAAAAACAATACACACTTCGAGCAGAAACCCTAAAGCAAAAGTATACTTAAGGTATGTGTATCAGAATAATGTAATCAATGTAGTATTATATGTAGGTCCGTGACGAGGAAAACCCGAAGAACACAGCAGATGACTAACGACCAGGTAGTAATAATAATCTCTTCATACCAATCGTCATAAACTGGTTGCATTCCGTCATCCAGGGTTCCATAGTAGGTTCACAGAAAGCCAAATCACTATTTACTGGCCTACAATGCTTACAGATATAAAAAGCATAACTAATTGTAACACGTGTCATGAAAACAAGGGATACACTAAGACACCGGTCAGTTTTAGGGGCCTATCCTGTGCCAAATCAATCCTTGAAAGAATATACTTAGAATTATTAACAGAGTTACGAGTCTGACAGAGGAATAAACACTTCTTAGTGTTAATAGTTCCTTGACACGTTATATAGAAGTAATAGCACTAAAAACCAAACACCGCAATTGAGTGCATTAGGAATATTTATGAGTGCTAAAATCAGTAAAACATGGAATTCAACACATGATAATGTGACTCGGGTGGTGTAAATCAATAATAATCTCCTTAACACGTTGTGTGAATTCCTTTCCATTAAGAAAACCAATAATATATTTTATCACCCAGAGTCAATCGGTTTGGTAGAATAACTGATAATTAAATAGGAAGTGTCAATGTCTTACGAGTTACAACTCGTGATATTGGATCCGAACTGGATTATAGCGGTTCTCGCGGTTTTAAATACCTTTATCATTTATATCTTGTATCTATAGAATTGATGCCGCAAGTAGCCTTATACGGTACGCCGCTAGAACACTTTTCCACATATTCAAGCCAAACCATTAATTTATCAAATATATATATATATAAATATAAATATAAAAAAAATAGATAAATATGGATACAAGTGGAGTCAATATAATACACTCCGTAAGAAGTCGGAAGGGTTACAAATTATAATAAAAAAGGAATCACGTAAAATCAATAAGCAAAACGTAACCATAGATAATTAAATATCCAAATATATATGCGTAAAGATTTGAACTCTAACTTAACGCTTTAGTAATGACAAATAAGCTAAAAGTTCAAACATATATCCAAAATCTACTGACATATTGTCTGTCCCGGTGATTTTATATTCGTAGCAATTAAAAAAAAAAAAATAATAATAATAATAACTAAATAAATAAATAAAATAAAATAAAAGAGATTTTAAAGTCAGGAAGTCTAGAAGTGAAAATGTTATCTATGGAATAATCCTATATAATCTTATACAGGGCGAATATATATATAGAATTTGTATGGAAACCGTTTTCATTAGGTTTGAATAAGGAATATTTAATTTAACATAATTACAATTATGCAGATTTCCAGCATGAAACTAATATATTGTTCAATTTTGGTACTGTTTTTTTTTTCAGACATTCTTCTCATGTGGGTCGAGTACAAAAAAACAAAAAAAATTTATCCTAAAGTCGTATTTATTACAGCAAGTAACGTAACTCTTAGCTGGCTGAGAGCAATCTCCTGCCAAGTGACGACGTATACACTTGCGTATCAGCATTTGTTCCTTTTCAACAACACTCGATAATCTGCTTACACAGGCTTCATCTGTGTGTCGTCTCTGCTTGCAAAAGCAGATTGACTGGAGAAAGGAATGCTTAGCCCGAACTTCTCATGGGCAAGGCAGACGTTAGGTACAAGTGTCTATCGTATGCGCAATGCAACTTGCAATCATTTTAAAATTAATAAACAAAATAAGGAATAGAATTTCTATAACATCAAAATGAATTAATTTTTTTTTTCTGAACCTCATAGACATTTAGAAGTATCAGTCATGGGAAAATGTCGCATTTTCTTGAAAAAACCCAAAGTCTATATAGAAATTAGTTACATAGTGGGTTTTTTTTGTTGCATCTCCTACCTATTAATAAAGTTTTTTAAAAAATTAACCTCAGAGGATGCGCGCGAGAAAATTGAATATGAAACTTTTGTTAGGGCACATAGAATCATGATTAATATTCTCTTTGACTCTTATGTTGCCTGGCAATCTTACAAATAGCTCCGTTTTCCACTTCTTTTGTCTAGTAACTTACTACCAGTAATATCGAATTTTCTTTGAGATTCGTAATGATATCTATTTATTTTTTTATAATTATGGATATTTTTACAAGTCATCATAGACCTGGATAGGTTCACTCATTGTTTTAATGCCATGGATAAAAAGTTTTGTACAGCGGACTCTTTTGAATTCCAAAATATCAGCGAATTCATGTGGGTTAAGTCTGGTCTAAATGGCTCTCTCCCCTCCCCTGTATTTGGATGTTGTCTGAATTTACTTTGCCCTTGTGACAAGTATAATTTCACTTGCAGGCTGATTAATGGAACCTGGTTACAGTATCCTGCAGTACGAGAGTTTCACATCGCAACTTCAAAAAATCGTTCGTCGCAGCGGACGACTACAGTCAAGTAACACCGCCTACAATGTGAAAGGAATTTCATGGACTTCTTCGACCGACACCGTATCTCGTCGTTAATCTCGTTTAATGCGGAATGCTCCGCGCTGTCGGAATCGACTACAAAAAGGGACATACTTCCGACAATTACGACCCGAAGGATATTCAACTCTACTTTGCTGCGAAGGACTCGTGCTGGGATGATCGATTCATCGCGAACGTAATCGTGTAGTTTAGGATGCAGAGAATAAGTATGAGCGCAAAATGGAACGTTGGACCCGCCCAGGCAAATTTTCCCCTTGTTTTAACCATTGAAAAGGCCCGTTTCATTGCTATAGGTTGGTGGTTTCTGGAACTGTGTAATGGACGAAAAGTTGTTCGAACGCTAGTTAAAAGTGAAGTAGTATAACTCGGTCATGTATCCTATATATATTAAAGTATCATGTATCCTAAATATCCTATGATCATAAACTACCAAATCGAAATATATTTTTTGCGTGTACGCACTAGGAATCTATATATAAATGATCATAAATAACGGAATCGAAATATATCTTTGCTGTACGCAATAGGAATCTATTTAAAGTGCACATATATTAATCTATATATGAATCCATATACATATGTATAAACAAATCAGGTAGCCTATAATCAATCAGTTACCTTTTACCTTAACAATATCCGCAGATCAATCAGCATAAACATTAATAATTTTATCAATTCATATATGAAATTTTTTATCAGTTTTAAAATATGATTTTTATCATGTTAATCTTCATTCTATGCAATTGTCAGAGTACATTAGTATTTTCTGTAGGCATATGTATCTTTAATGAGATGAAGTGAAAAAAACTGTATCATTTATATCACGTATCACTATTATTTACCAATATCATTATTTTATATTTTATTACTTGAATCAATTCATGTACACAATGAATTTTTATTCACTATATATATATATTCACATAGTGTCTGTATCACACTCCTATACGTCAAATGCAAGTCAAGTTTGAGTAATATTCAGTGGTTGGTTTTGGTAGCTGACGAGCTAATGTAAGTGTTTACATAATAAAATATGGAATGTTAGTCCATATATATAAAAGATTGCTTGCAGGAATGTGATCAGACTAGAGACGCTAAAGATGACGTATACAATAAGTATGTAGGCTAAGTTGACATGCCGTCATCTGTGTCATTCATTTGTTTTGAAACAGTCCAAGCTCCCTGCTTGAGACAACTACCGCCTACGTGATCTGTAGCGTGTCTCATTTGATTGCGTGTTCGTATGAAACTATGTCATTTGGATTGTATGTTCATATGTTCGAACTACTGTCTGTTCCTTCATAACTTGTAACAGAGATGTAGAACAAGCAGAACAGAGTTAGCTATCGACATTAGAAGACCTGTACCTCTTTACCTAAGCTTTATGATGTAGAGGAATAGGATTAGCCATCATCATTGGCAGAAGCGATCAAGCTATCGTCATAGAAGACTTGTACAATCATATCTGATCTTCAGCATGTAAAACTTCAAGAATATATCTATTTTTATACTTAGTGTTTTCTACAAGAACCTCCTCACCATGAGTTTAACACATCGTCGTAATAAACAACAAGATAATACCGACTTCGTAAGTGATTCTACAAACCCCCAGACACTCCATTGAAGATGGAAGTGCAATACCAACCGACTTAGCGTAAGATTATCGCTAGTCTAACATTACCTCATAGGACGCCTTATCATACAAGGCACAAGCCCCTAATATATATATCTATATATATATATATCATATATATATATATATATATATATATATATATATATATATACATATATATATATATAATATATATATATATTATATATAATATATATAAGATATATATATATATATATAAAATATACATATATATTACATAATATATGCTGATATATATATATCTATATATGATATATAATATATATATATATATATATATATATATATATATATATATATATATGTATATATATAGTATATATATATATATATATATAATATATATATATATGTATATATATATATATATATATATGTATGATATATATTTATATATATGTATATATATATATATATATATATATATATATATATATATATATATATATATATATATATATATATATATATATATAAAGCACAGCGGGAACTATCACCCAAACAGAAAACCTGAAAAATAGAATAAGAATACAAACGTCTCTAGGTTCAAGATTAAGTTAAGTCATTTCCTTGAAGATAACTATGCCAGATCGAAGACACAAAAAAAAAAAAAAAAAAAAGTAAGTTAGTTCAGAAAACTAAAGCTAAAAGCTTTTGCAAATGATCGCATCGCTATTGTTTGCAATGGAGCCTCACCGTAAGAGTTTGTTTATTTATTCAAATTATTATTTTTGAAGACTTAGTATTATTCGCAGGCATGATGGCCGCTTGGCGGGTCGTTGCACGGTGACTCCAGGATTGTATTTTTAACCTGAAAAGGATGGATAGACACTTTTAACAGGAACTTAGCTAATATCTGATTCATTGTTTAGATATAAAGACTTCAAGCATTCGAAGAGACCAGTGTGTAGGAAGTTTAGTCTCTTATGTCAGGAGCTAGATATAGGATAATACTTCTTTTCCTGCCTTAATTAATTAAAAACTCATTAGCAGCCTTTTGTCTTTCTGGGAGAATTGCTGTCGACCTATTTACTTTTTTTGACACATTATTGCGACTTTTTGGATTGTCGACTTTTGGAATGTCGACATTCCAAAAAGTCGACATTCCAAAAGTCGCATTCCAAAAGACGCATTATTGCGGCTTTTTGGAATGCGACTTTTGGAATGTTGACTTTAGGAGTGTCGGCAGCAAAATTCGACATTCCAAAAAGTCGCAATAGTCTCTTTTTGGAATGTCGAATTTTGCCGCCGACATTCCAAAAGTCGCGTTCTAAAAGACACATTATTGCTACTTTTAGGAATGCGAGATTTGGAATGTCGAATTTTTGGTCGACATTCCAAAATTCGCATTCCAAAAGACAGTTTATTGCGAATTTTTGGAATGCGACTTTTGGAATGTCGACAGCAAAATTCGACATTCCAAAAAGACACGTTAGTACGACTTTTTGGAATGTCGAATTTTGCTGCCGACAACATCACATCTCTTGCTCGTTATCATGACTTTTAAAATGTCGAATAATTTGCTGTATTGCAGAACTTGTATTAACAGAGAGAGAGAGAGAGAGAGAGAGAGAGAGAGAGAGAGCCCTCTAGCATCAATAGATTTTGATATATCTAAGGTTAGAGTCGACCATAACGGCGCATCTAACTATACAGGACAGGCCACCACCCGGTATAATAATCAAGGCTACAGAAAAAAAATCTATCTTTAGGTGGTCTCGGTATACAGCTGCATGAGCCGCGGCCCATGAAACTCTCAGAGCCAGCTGTGATGGCCTGTGTTGTTGCTGCGTTGCCAGAAGCACGATCATAGCCAATGTTTATAAACATCAACAATAAGAACATAAATTATTTTCATACAGAACCACATAAGAACTCAGAGTAAATTATTTCTAAAATTTCGCTTACAATATGCTGGCTATGAATCAGCCATCAACTATAAGTCTCCATTACAAATGGCAGCGAACAGTATATCAAAACGGTAAAAATATGAAATCCCACTATTGCAAATATAACAGTAATTTAACATTTATTTACATCAATATCTCCCTTAATGAACTCGACCTGCAAATCGTCCTTTCATGGTAGATGAGAGAATGGAATCGAAAAATGAAAACAGGAAGTGGGCAGTCGTTCATTTCTGTTCGTATGATGAAATCGAGCACACTTCCGGTAAATAACTGAAAGGGGAAATCACGTAGAAATTGCGCCAGGCAGGAACTTCATCCAGGAGAGAGAGAGAGAGAGAGAGAGAGAGAGAGAGAGAGAGAGAGAGAGAGCATTATTAATTAACCTCCGAGCCTACGAGGCGCTAGTACTAAACATAGCTGAAGCTCAATAGGACGCCGTGTTTAGCACTGGCAACCGGGGATCAAAGATATTGTTTATTGATATACAGGAATATATATGAAATGGCTGTATATAATACTTCGATCCCAGAGGGTTTAGTACTAAATACGGCGTCCCAATGAGGTTCAGCAATGATTAGTACTATAGGGAGACCGGACAATTTGCCGTAAACAAAATTGCCGCAGGACAATTGATTGTAAGACATTTTGCCGTAAGAAAAATTGCCGTACGGATATTTTGCCGCAAGGACATTTCGCCGTAAAATGTATATGCTTTGTCATGTATAGTAAAGAAAAAGAGAATGAAGAGAGGAGAGAGAGGTTAAACTGCTTTTTATAACGCTTACTACTTTGTATAAACAAGATATTTATAAATACAAACTGTTGGCTATTATAAAAAGGTTAAACAGCTTTATCTAACACTTACTGCTTTATATAACCAAGATATTTATTCATAGAAACCCTTGAGCACTAAAAGGGAAACGATTGAGATCGTATGATAATCCTCTACTTGCAACAAAGTTCTCTGGACATGATGAAAAACGGTTTTAGGTCAAGCACTTCAACTCCAAAAATCTCAGTTATAAAATAGTCTAGGATTATCTAACTCCGCTTTTTTTTTTTTAACTCTTAACAATTTCTCTACATGACAGTCACCCTCGTCTTCTACGGCACTCGAAACACAGAAGACTTTAATGAGCTGATTCATAGGCGCTATTCAAGAAGGGGCCTTAAGCCTCTTTACAAAAAAAAAAAAAACAAAAAAAAAAAAATAAATAAATAAATGACGATGGCCGGGCGGGAAATACGAGGCTTGGGATTATGTATGAATGGAAAATCACTGCGAGTATATCTTTCCTTCCAGGAAATCATCCCCAGGTAATTGACGCTTAGAGAGACGCCAAGGGCCTCGGGGAGGAATTATGAAGTGGTTTTGACCTTCGTAGATATTACGAAAAAAAAAAGAAAAAAAAAAACAACTCAGTCGTCGCTTGTTTCCATTTGCATCAAGTGGTGGTTTGGTTGCTGAATTAATATAACCACTAGATTGCTGAATCAATATGACCACTAGATTGCTGAATCAATATGACCACTAGATTGCTGAATCAATATGACCACTAGATTGCTGAATCAATATGACCACTAGATTGCTGAATCAATATGACCACTAGATTGCTGGATCAATATGACAACTAGATTGCTGGATCAATATGACAACTAGATCGCTGGATCAATATGACAACTAGATTGCTGAATCAATATGACCACTAGATCGCTGGATCAATATGACAACTAGATTGCTGAATCAATATGACCACTAGATCGCTGGATCAATATGACAACTAGATTGCTGGATCAATATGACAACTAGATCGCTGGATCAATATGACAACTAGATTGCTGAATCAATATGACCACTAGATTGCTGAATCAATATGACCACTAGATTGCTGAATCAATATGACAACTAGATTGCTGAATCAATATGACCACTAGATTGCTGAATCAATATGACCTTACCTTACAGACCTTACATCTTGTTCGGGTTGCCCCAGGTCCCTCAGTGTGAGGCACCTCTAATGTCTACCAGAGAGTTGCTAGTACATCTTCCGGTATATTTTGCATCTTCCAATCTTGGATGGTCTGGATGCAGTTTAGATATTTGTCGAGCTTATTCTTAAACACATCTACGCTCACTCCTGATATATTCCTCAGATGAGCTGGCAACGCATTGAATAGACGCTGCATTATCGATGCTGGTGCGTAGTGGATTAATGTCCTGTGTGCTTTCCTTATTTTTCCTGGTATAGTTTTGGGCACTATTAATCTACCTCTGCTTGCTCTTTCTGATATTTTTATTTCCATGATATTTTCTGCTATTCCTTCTATCTGTTTCCATGCCTGAATTATCATGTAGCGTTCTCTTCTCCTTTCTAGACTATATAATTTTAAGAATTGTAGTCTTTCCCAGTAGTCTAGGTCCTTAACTTCTTCTATTCTAGCTGTAAAGGACCTTTGTACACTCTCTATTTGTGCAATATCCTTTTGATAGTGTGGGTACCATATCATATTGCAATATTCAAGTGGACTACGAACATATGTTTTATAAAGCATAATCATGTTTTCAGCTTTTCTTGTTTTGAAGTGCCGTAACAACATTCCCATTTTTGCTTTACATTTTGCCAACAGAGTTGCTATTTGATCATTGCATAACATGTTCCTATTCATCATCACACCAAGGTCTTTAACTGCTTCCTTATTTGTGATGGTCTCATTATTAGGTCCCTTATATGCATATAGCTTTCTTTCTCTGTCTCCATAATTTATTGATTCAAATTTATCAGAGTTAAATACCATCCTATTTACCTCTGCCCAATCATATACTTTGTTAATGGTCTCTTTGTAGAGCGTTCCTATCTTCATCACAAGTAATTTCTCTACTTATTCTTGTGTCATCTGCGAAACTACTCACTACCGAATCCTTAACATTATTGTCTATGTCTTCAATCATAATAACAAACAGTATTGCAGCTAACACCGTACCTCATGGCACACCGGATATTACCTTGGCTTCATCCGATTTCTCGTCGTTTGCAATAACTATCTGTTTTCTGTTGTGTAAAAAATTCTTTTAACCATCTTCCTACTTTATCCACGATATTGTGTTTCTAATTTTCTTCGCCATATATTATGGTCTACTTTATCAAAAGCTTTTGCAAAGTCTAAATAAACCACATCTGTTTCATTTCCGCTTTTCATATTTTTGAATATGTTTTCACGGTGGACTAACAGTTGGGTTTGTGTACTTTTTCCGGGTACGAAACCATGTTTTGTCCTTTATTAAACAATTATTTTTTTATTAAATGTTTCATAATTTTTCTTCATTACCCTTTCATACACTTTCATAATATGTGATGTTAGACTCACAGGCCTATAATTACTTGCCTCTAGTCTTTTTGATCCACTTTTGAAAGTAGGGGTAATATATGCTAATTTGTGCTCATCATATATCTTGCCTGTATCTACACTTTGTCTTAATAATATTGCAAGTGGCTTTGCGATAGAATGAACTACTTTCTTTAACAAAATAGCAGGAATTCCATCAGGCCCTGCAGCAGCTCCATTTTTAATTTCATTAATAGCCTGCACAATATCAGCTTCATTAATATCTATGTCAGCTAAATATTCACTATTTTCATCCCTACTTCTATATCATTATCTTCATTATCTATTCTAGGGGTGAATTCTCTCTTATATCGTTCTGCCAGTATGTTGCAAATTTCCTTTTTTTCATTCGTTAATCTCCCTTCAATTCTCAGAGGGCCTATTTCTATTCTTCTTTTATTCATCTTCTTCGCTATATGAGTATAATAGTTTGGGGTTTAGCTTGATATTTAATAGGGTTTTTTCTTCCAAGTCCCGTTTTTCATTTTCTTTTGATTGTATAATCTTTGTTCTGCATTTTCTATCTTACTTTTTAGTTCTATAACTTTCCATGCATTTTTTTCTTTTGCAAGACCTTTTTTCCACTTTCTGATTTCTGGAACAAGATCCTTCTGTCTCTTGGTATGCATGAATGATGTTTACTTTTCTTCTTCGGTATATATTTTTCCACTATTATCTCCAATATTTTATATAATATCTCCGTATTTACCCTTATGTCATCACTTACGAAAATGTTATCCCAATCTTTGTTTAATTCTTCATTAATTTCTGACCATTTTATATTTTTACTGTAGAAGTTGTATTTTCCATATCCTTCCCACTTTTTCATTTCTTGCTTATCTCTATTTTCACTTGCTTTGGAATGAACTGTTAATTCTATGACATTATGGTCTGAAATACTCGCATTATAAACTATTATTTCTTTAACATAATTCATCTCGTTCACAAATACTAGGTCTAAAGTATTTTCCTTTCTTGTTGGCAGGTGATTTATTTGTTGAATGTTGTATTCTAGTAGCATATCTAATAGCTTTTCAAATTGCCTCTTATCTTCTGCACTACTATTACTCTCTTTTTATATGTATAAGTACAACCACAATCTCCTATTCGTTCTTTCCATTCTACGAAAGGAAGTTGAAGTCACCAGATAGGAGAATAGTCCAGTCCTTGTGATTTCTACATATATCATCCAATTTTTCAATTATTAAGTCAAACTCTTTAGTATTAGGAGGTCTATATATTACTATGTTCATCAATTTTTCAGATTCATTCAAATTCTACCGCTATTAGTTCACATTCTGAGTTACTATATTTCTCATATATTTTTCCTTGTTTTTTGTCTTTCCCATATTATTGCGGTTCCCCTTGATTCCTATTTTTTCTAATCTGATCTATAAGTTTGGAACCCTTTTTATTTGATCATCATTCCCAGTCTCTTGGGAATACCAGGTTTTCACTTATATTCATTATATCTATTTTCTTTTCATTTTGGGTTTAGTTCTTCTAAGTACTCTATTTTCTTTTTGAGTTACTCGTAACTAAACCCTGCGCATTCATCACTATGATGGTTTGCGTGTTTTCTCCTTCATTTAATACTGATAGTAATAAGGATTTTCCCATGTCTCTTTCCTGTTCTGGTATGTTGTTCTTTTTTTCATTTCCAGAAATTCTGACATTAAAAAATCCAACTTTTCCATAATATTTGATCTTCCTTCATCATAATTATTCATTTTGTGTCTGAATCTGCAATTTCTCCGTTTCTGCAATATCCTCTTGCATAATAAATACAGTTATTATCTCTTGAGTAGAATTTCGGAGCTGATGCTTTGAAATTTTTTGCTGACACCTCTGCATATCTCATTGGTGGTTTGGCTTTTCTCTTTTACCTGATATTCTTGATTTCTCTCTTTATTTGTTCTTTCTTATTTTGGATTTTATTACTTGGTTGGTTATTTATTTGATTATGATTCATGGCTACAGGGTGCATATATTTGCATTTTTTTGTCGAACTTACATCCTTTTCCTTCTTTTAGGTTTTTGACATATTTTTGGATGCAGATCTCTGCAATCATACCCCATATCCATCTAAGTAATGCACATTTACCATATATTTCATAGTTTTGACATATCTTAGGATGTTTGTAGTAACATCTTTCTCCAAATCTGCAATTCCCTCTTTTCAAAAGGTTGCAGATTTTGTCTTTCTTGTCTATTTTTTCCTCTTTCCCGTCATTGTATAGATCTGGTAGAGCCTCTTCGGGATTTGCTTTTCTGTTGTCATATCGTAATTTATTTCTTCGTAGGTATGCTGCTTTATTGCCTCATATGTAGTATCAATGAGTATCTCTGCATCCATACTTTTTATCTTGTTCTTTGTTTTCCTTATTTTTTTTCTGTCATTTCATTTTTGTTTACTTTTCTTCCGTTTTCCTCTTCTTCTTTTTCTTCTTCTTCTTCCTCTTCCTCTTCTTCTTCATCCTCAACTATTTGTACATTCAATCTTGATTTAATAACATTGTCTATCCATGATAGACATGTTGAACAAAAAATTCTTGTATCTTTTCTCAAATCTTGTATTACCTCAGCACACTGTGGATGGGTCGGAATGTTGCATGCAGCACATTTCTGATTAGGTTTTGTGGATTGACTATGCTATACCAAACCTTACACAGTTTGCATGCTTTTGGCATTCTTTTTCCTAATGCATCAATTAGTATATTCACAAGATTCACCTTATTTTCATTTTCTTTGTCGGAATATGTTGGTTTATGTATATTTTCTTTATGAGTCTCTTGACCACTTGGATTTTATTTGGAACTTCTTCAATTATTTTCAAGATGTTTTCATTAGATTTGTTCCAGTTTGAAGGATTATATCCTTCTAATATATCTATGAATGCTTTTGTATCTTTTTGGTTAGGACTGTTGCTGATTTCATAGATGAGAAATGCCAGTTCCCTTCCTGCTACTCATAGAGGCTGAACAATATGACCAACTAGATTGCGGGATCATCGACCAACTAGATTGCTGAATCAATATGACAACTAGATTGCTGGATCAATATGACAACTAGATTGCTGGATCAATATGACCACTAGATTGCTGAATCAATATGACAACTAGATGCTGAGGATCAGTAGACACTAGATTGCTGGATCAATATGACACTAGATTGCTTGTGGATCAATGACACTAGATCGCTGGATCAATTGAACCAACTAGATTGCTTGGTCCAATTATGACAATAGATTGCTGGAATCAATATGGGACCAACTAGATTGGCTGAATCAATTATGACCAACTAGATTTGCTGGATCAATATGAACCAACTAGATTGCTGGATCAATATGACAAACTAGATTGCTGGATCAATATGCCAACTAGGATGCTTGGATAAATTATGACAACTAGATTGCTGGATCAATATGACCAACTAGATTGCTGGATCAATATGGACAACTAGATTGCTGGAATCAATATGACCAACTGATTGCTGGATCAATATCGACCCAACTAGATGCTGGGATCAATATGACCACTAGATTGCTGGGATCAATATGACAAAAAAAACTAGATTGCTGACTCAATATGACAACTAGATCCGCTGGATCAATATGACAATAGATCGCTGGATCAATATGACAACTAGATTGCCTGATCATATGGACCCTAGATTTGCTGGATCATATGACCACTAGATTGCTGGATCAATATGACCACTAATTGCTGGATCATAGACACTAGATTGCTGGATCATATGACCCTAGATTGCTGATCAATATGACCACTAGATTGCTGGATGCAATTGACCAACTAGATTGTCTGGATCCATTATGACTCCCTAGATTGCTGAATCAATATGACCACTAGATTGCTAAATCAATATGACAGTCAAGTTGCTGAATCAATATGACAACTAGATTGCTGAATCAATATGACAGTCAAGTTGCTGAATCAATATGACAACTAGATTGCTGTTTCAATTTGACAGTTTGGTTGCTGAATCAATATGACAACTAGATTTGCTGAATGAATCTGACAGTTTGGTTGCTGACTCTGAACTGATGAAATGCAATGATAAAAATATATTTCCATGATTACAAACTTTCCAATAACCTTGACATTGAACTTTGATGATGAAAAGTGGTATTACATATGTTGCAACAAATCAACATAATTACAGCCAGCTATGATGCAATCGAATCGACAAAAATCTGAGATTGGCACTTGACCATTGAAGGTTAAACATAGTGTGGTGATGCGTCCGTAATTACTAATTACAGCTATTAATTGTCAATAATTAGAAATGAAAACCATTTGATGCCAGGCATAACCATTTGAGCGCGCATGACCTTTTTATCTTGACATTGACCTCTGTAGCCTTGAACTGATTTTAAAAAGACAGAGTCAAAGTAGCACAACCAGGAAGTGTATGACCTCTTTGACTTTGGTAATAGGTCATTATCGTGACTCCTAGGTAAAAAGAAGAATCTATTAAAGATAAATTACAGTTCTCTCTCTCTCTCTCTCTCTCTCTCTCTCTCTCTCTCTCTCTCTCTCTCTCTCTCTCTCTCTCTCTCTCTTTAGCTTGCTTGGCGGATTTGCAATACGATGAGGTAGCAGGGGAAGGGAACTGGCATTTCTCATCTATGAGATCAGCAACAGTCCTAACCAAAAAGATACAAAAGCATTCATAGATACATTAGAAGGATATAATCCTTCAAACTGGAACAAATCTAATGAAAACATCTTGAAAATAATTGAAGAAGTTCCAAATAAAATCCAAGTGGTCAAGAGACCTCATAAAAGAAAATATACATAAACCAACATATTGCCTACAAAGAAAATGACTAAGGTGAATCTTGTGAATATCCTAATTGATGCATTAGGAAAAAGAATGCCAAAAAGCATGCAAACTGTGTAGGTTTGGTATAGCATAGTCAATCACAAAACCTAATCAGAAAATGTGCTGCATGCAACATTCCGACCCATCCACAGTGTGCTGAGGTAATGCAAGATGTGAGAAAAGATACAAGAATTTTTTGTTCAACATGTCTATCATGGATAGACAATGTTATTAAATCAAGACTGAATGTACAAATAGTTGAGGATGAAGAAGAAGAGGAAGAGGAAGAAGAAGAAGAAGAAGAGGAAAACGAAGAGAAGTAAACAAAATGAAATGACAGAAAAAAATAAGGAAAACAAAGAACAAGATAAAAGTATGGATGCAGAGATACTCATTGATACTACATATGAGGCAATAAAGCAGCATACCTACAAAGAAATAAATTACGATATGACAACAGAAAAGCAAATCCCGAACAGGCTCTACCCAGATCTACACAATGACGAAAAGAGGAAAAAATAGACAAGAAAGACAAATCTGCAACCTTTTGAAAAAGAGGGAATTGCAGATTTGGAGAAAGATGTTACTACAAACATCCTAAGGTATGTCACAACTATGAAATATATGGTTAAATGTGCATACCTAGATGGCTATGGGGATGATTGCAGAGATCTGCATCCAAAAATATGCAAAAACCTAAAAGAAGGAAAAGGATGTAAGTTCGACAAAAAATGCAAATATATGCACCCTGTAGCCATGAATCATAATCAAATAAATAACCAACCAAATAATAAAATCCAAAATAAGAAAGAAACAAATAAAGAGAGAAATCAAGAATATCAGGTAAAAGAGAAAAGCAAACCACAATGAGATATGCAGAGGTGTCAGCAAACAATTTCAAAAGCATCAGCTCCGAAATTCTACTCAAGAGATAATAACTGTATTTATTATGCAAGAGGATATTGCAGAAAGGACGGAGAAATTGCAGATTCAGACACAAAATGAATAATTATGATGAAGGAAGATCAAATATTATGGAAAAGTTGGATTTTTTAATGTCAGAATTTCTGGAAATGAAAAAAAAAACAAAAAAAGAACAACATACCAGAACAGGAAAGAGACATGGGAAAATCCTTATTAAATGAGGAGAAAAACACGCAAACCATCATAGTGATGAATGCACAGGGTTTAGTTACGAGTAACTCAAAAAGAAAAATAGAGTACTTAGAAGAACTAACCCAAATTGAAAAGAAAATAGATATAATGGATATAAGTGAAACCTGGTATTCCCAAGAGACTGGGAATGATGATCAAATAAAAGGGTTCCAAACTTATAGATCAGATAGAAAAAATAGGAATCAAGGGGGAACCGCAATACATGGGAAAGACAAAAAACAAGGAAAAATATATGAGAAATATAGTAACTCAGAATGTGAACTAATAGCGGTAGAATTTGAATCTGAAAAATTAATGAACATAGTAATATATAGACCTACTAATACTAATGAGTTTGACTTAATAATTGAAAAATTGGATGATATATGTAGAAATCACAAGGATGGACTATTTCTCCCTATCTGGTGACTTCAACTTTTCCTTTCGTAGAATGGAAAGAACGATAGGAGATTGTGGTTGTACTTATACATATAAAAAAGAGAGTAATAGTAGTGCAGAAGATAAGAGGCAATTTGAAAAGCGTATTAGATATGCTACTAGAATACAACATTAACAAATAAATCACCTGCCAACAAGAAAGGAAATACTTTAGACCTAGTATTTGTGAACGAGATGAATTATGTTAAAGAAATAATTGTTTATAATGCGAGTATTTCAGACCATAATGTCATAGAATTAACAGTTCATTCCAAAGCAAGTGAAAACAGAGATAAGCAAGAAATGAAAAAGTGGGAAGGATATGGGAAAATACAACTTCTACAGTAAAAATATAAAATGGTCAGAATAAATGAAGAATTAAACAAAGATTGGGATAACATTTTCGTAAGTGATGACATAAGGGTAAATACGGAGAATATTATATATTGGAGAAAATAGTGGATAAATATATACCGAAGAAGAAAAGTAAACATCATTCATGCATACCAAGAGGCAGAAGGATCTTGTTCCAGAAAATCAGAAAGTGGAAAAAAGGTCTTGCAAAAGAAATAAAATGCATGGAAAGTTATAGAACTAAAAAGTAAGATAGAAAATGCAGAACAAAAGATTATACAATCAAAAGAAAATGAAAAACGGGACTTGGAAGAAAAAAACCCTATAAATATCAAACAAAAACCCCAAACTATTATACTCAAATGCGAAGAACATGAATAAAAGAAGAATAGAAATAGGCCCTCTGAGAATTGAAGGGAGATTACGAATGAAAAAAAAGGAAATTTGAAACACTACTGGCAGAACGATATAAGAGAGAATTCACCCCCTAGAATAGATAATGAAGATAATGATATAGAAGTAAGGGACGAAAATAGTGAATATTTAGCTGACATAGAAATTAATGAAGCTGATATTGTGCAGGCAATTAATGAAATTAAAAATGGAGCTGCTGCAGGGCCTGATGGAGTCCCTATTTTGTTAAAGAAAGTAGTTCATTCTATCGCAAAGCCACTTGCAATATTATTAAGACAAAGTGTAGTGTAAATACAGGCAAGATTTATGATGAGCACAAATTAGCATATATCACCCCTACTTTCAAAAGTGGATCAAGACTAGAGGCAAGTAATTATAGGCCTGTGAGTCTAACATCACATATTATGAAAGTGTATGAAAGGGTAATGAAGAAAAATATTATGAAACATTTAATAAAAAATAATTTGTTTAATATAGGAAAAACACGGTTTCGTAACCCGGAAAAAAGTACACAAAACCCAAAACGGTTGTCCACCGTGTGAGAACATATTCAAAAATATGAAAAGCGGAAATGAAACAGATGTGGTTTATCTAGACTTTGCAAAGCTTTTGACAAAGTAGACCATAATATATTAGCAAAGAAAATTAGAAAACACAATATCGTAGATAAAGTAGGAAGATGGTTAAAAGAATTTTTACACAACAGAAAACAGATAGTTATTGCAAACGATGAGAAATCGGATGAACCAAGGTAATATCCGGTGTGCCATGAGGTACGGTGTTAGCTGCAATACTGTTTGTTATTATGATTGAAGACATAGACAGTTATGTTAAGGATTCGGTAGTGATAGTTTCGCTGATGACACAAGAATAAGTAGAGAAATTACTTGTGATGAAGATAGGAACGCTCTACAAAGAGACCTTAACAAAGTATATGATTGGGCAGAGGAAAATAGGATGGTATTTAACTCTGATAAATTTGAATCAATAAATTATGGAGACAGAGAAGGAAAGCTATATGCATATAGGGGACCTAATAATGAGACAATCACAATAAGGAAGCAGTTAAAGACCTTGTGTGATGATGAATAGGAACATGTTATGCAATGATCAAATAGCAATTCTTTTGGCAAAATGTAAAGCAAAATGGGAATGTTGTTACGCACTTCAAAACAAGAAAAGCTGAACACATGATTATGCTTTATAAAACATATGTTCGTAGTCCACTTGAATATTGCAATATGATATGGTACCCACACTATCAAAAGGATATTGCACAAATAGAGAGTGTACAAAGGTCCTTTACAGCTAGAATGAAGAAGTTAAGGACCTTAACTACTGGAAAGACTACAATCCTTAAAATTATATAGTCTAGAAAGGAGAAGAGAACGCTACATGAGTCAATTCAGGCATTGGAAACAGATAGAACGGAATAACAGAAAATATCATGGAACTAAAAATATCAGAAAGAGCAAGCAGAGGTAGATTTATAGTGCCCAAAACTATACAGGAAAAAATAAGGAAAGCACACAGGGACATTAATCATACGCACCAGCATCGATAATGCAGAGTCTATTTCAATGCGTTGCCAGCTCATCTGAGGAATATATCAGGAGTGAGCGTAGATGTGTTTAAGAATAAGCTCGACAAATATCTAAACTGCATCCCAGACCATCCAAGATTGGAAAGATGCAAAATATACCGGAAGATGTACTAGCAACTCTCTGGTAGACATTAGAGGTTCCTCACACTGAGGGACCTGGCAACCCGAACGAACTGTAAGGTCTGTAAGGTCTGTAAGGTCTCTCTCAATGTTCTTGTTATGGATATGACATCTTCCCATCTTTCTGCAAGGCCATTTGATATTTTATTTCAAATATTGCAGTTAATCTCTCTCTCTAAATGTTCCTGTTATAAATATGCTATTTTGTCATCTTAATGCATGTTTATTAAATATCAAAAGTAAATTGCAGCTCTCTCTCTCTCTCTCTCTCTCTCTCTCTCTCTCTCTCTCATCTCTCTCTCTCTCTCTCTCTCTCTCCTCTCTCTCTCTCTCTCAATGTTCTTGTCAAGAATATGCAATCTTCCCATCTTTCTGCAAGGTCATTCGATATTTTTTTTGAAAAATTGCTGTTACATATCTCTCTCTCTCTATCTCTCTCTCTCTCTCTCTCTCGTGCTGAAAAGGAATTTCAGTCTTTGGAACAGAAAAGGGAAAAAGATCAGACCGTCAAACATTCAGAAGAGAGGAAAGAGGACGAAGAGCAGCTTTTGAGCCACAAACTTTTTTTTACATCGTTTTCCAGTCTCGTCTTCTGGAAATGTCTCTGCTGAGAGAGCCAGGAACTTCTTTGATGTTCAGATTTCATAGCCTGCCAACAGTCTCTCTTTGACAGTCTTTTTATCTTTGTTAAGAAGCCAAGAGACTGATTGTTGTTTTTATCTTAGTTATCACAATCTATGGAGGCTTCCAAGCTTAGCTGAATTATAGAAATAACTCTTTTGCCTAATTAAATATAAATTTTTCTGTGTTACCTTTTTGTTAATACCCTGTTTTTGATTGGGAGACGTAGGCCTATTGTCATAAACTAAACAATATCTTAGTTATCACAATCTATAGAGATTTTTATGCTCAGTTGAATTATAAAAATATACTATTTTGCCTAATTGAATATACATTTTTCTGTTACCGTTTTGTTAATGCTCTCTTTTTGATTGGAAGACGTAGGTCTATTGTGATAAGTATTACAGTAGATGCAGATGTTAATATACAATAAAATAAAAAGTGTAGGGTTGTAAGACTAATGACTGGGTCTTCATCAACTCACACAACCGTCTGTATAACGATCCTGTTCGCTAAGAGGACAGTACATTTACCTCATTAGCTCCATCCTTTGTTTTGTGTGGTGTCAGAACCCTCAACCAGGTTCAACCAAATTCACCATCTTTGAATTTAACCACAAACTTGATCACAATCTGTAAAAGGGTTGCAAGTTCCTGAGATGTAGGCTAGTACTACACCAGACCCGGTTATTTGTCATGCCTCTAGGTTAGGTTAGTTTAGTTTAGGATAGGTTGGGTTAGGTTGCGTTCTGTTAGTGACTACTACGTATATTGGGTGTGGGACACATAATGGGATTATTCTCAAGACAATTCTAGGGTTAGTTTTTGATCGTCATACTAACGTTAAGTCTAGTGCCTTTTTGGTAATATATACATGTACTTAACACGCATAAAAATTAAAAGAAAAGACTGACCAGAATATGCTAAAGCTGCCAAATTGCTTACAATCTCATATCGCCATTTGTTTGATGCATAATTTCAGATATCTTCTCAAAACATCAGCCAATGAATATCCACTATTATTGTTTAGCCATCCTTGAAGAATCACGATCACGCCACCAGATGTCATGACTGTCGCCTTTTGTTTACTTTAAAAGAATACTGCCACAATTTGAGGTCTAGTTTGCCGTTGCATTCGGTAGTGGCAACACCTCGTTTCATCTAACCTCCACTTGATGTATATCGATAAACTTTTTGGATTTGAATTTGAATTCATCGAATGTTGGTAGAAAATGGGTGATAGTAATTTAGTGAGTCTTGCATGCTTGCTTTTTTTTTTTTTTTTGTTTGTGGGGGTGGGCGGGATCAAATATTAAGACTCAACCTCGACTTTGATTATTTTTTTTTTTTTTCAATATCATTCGGCCAAACCACAAAGGTCAGTTTTAAAAAAGACAAGCGACTTTGATTTTCGTCCGTTGGCTGCGAATTGGGAAAGATGGTGTGTGCCGACATGTGGAATAGCTACGTCTCGTTGGAATTGATCAAGATCAGGAGATAAAAAGGTTGGAGAGAGAGAGAGAGAGAGAGAGAGAGAGAGAGAGAGAGAGAATAAAAGCGAAGTGTTTGCGACGCTCTGGTTTGCCTTTGCCTGTGTAATCAAAACCATTGTCTTGTAAAACAGGTCACAGCGCCTTCCTATGAGAAGCTGGTGACCTATCACCCGCAGAGACAACACGTGACTTCCTGGTCACATGCTCGTCTGTCTGCATGTTATGTATGCTGAGATAAGCTTTGTTCTACTATCTTTGTACAAGACTTTGTAACTTTAGATCTCTACTTCTCTTCATCGAGACCAGTTCTCAAAAACCACTTCTTCTCTACTCCAGATGATGAATTCTTAATAAATTGTTAAGTTTGGCAACACTGAGTTTGAGATACTAATGGGAACTTAGAAAATCTCTCTGCATCGATGTCACTCCGACGAGGATGGGAAGTAGACAACAGATACTTGCGTTATGACAGTCGCAGGTATACATCAAACGGGACGCCTTCCTATGCATAGGCAAAACCCGTACATATATATATATATATATATAATATATTATATATATATATATAATATATATATATATATATATAATATATATATATGTAAACAACTTTGATGGGAAAGACTGTAAGATAGAAGATTAGCTCTCCAAATGGCAGAATTCTTTCCTGGCTCTTCTATGGAAAAACTCGTCGAATGGAAAACAGTCACTCGGACAAAAATTGGAGATAGAACCTGATCCCTCTTTTCCCCAGAAACAAAACAGCTGAACAGACAGAGAAAAAACAAGCGAATTAAGTGTATTGGCCGATAGCAGCAGTAGACTGATAACAGAGCAGAAAATCATTATAACTTTCTACCTCGCTGGTAATAATTGGAGGGGGGATGAGCTCGCTATCGAATGAGAGTCTAATCTATGGGCGAGGGCCTAATCTATAGGTGAATGCCTAATCTATGAGTGAATGCCTAATCTATGTGTGAGTGCCTAATCTATGTGAGGGCCTAATCTATAGGTGAATGCCTAATCTATGGGTGAGGGCCTATCTCTGGGTGAGTGCCTAGTCTATGGGTGAGGGCCTAATCTATGGGCGAGGGCCTATGGGTGAATGCCTTATGTATGGGTGGGTGAGAGGCGAACGATCTCTAACGAGTAATATGTTTTAATCTACGGAATTGAATAGATTCTAAAGAGAGGAGATATAGCAGATTAAGCCCATCTTCTTTAAGCCTTTGAGCTCAAATCCATTTTCATTTACACCAAGGAGAATAAAAAACTGCCAAAAAAAGGGGGGGGAAACTAACTTTTATTTGAGTTTCATCAAAGCTTCTTCATCAAGGGTAGCCATAGGTTTTAAGTTGTTTTTTTAGGCCCGTTTCTAATTAAGGAGAGCCTGGTTGGCAGATCCAGCAATTAGATGAAAGGGGTAAGGGGACGTCGTTGACAAGTTGACATGATAATAATAATAATAATAATAACAATATAATAATAATAATAATAATAATAATAATAATAATAATAATAATAATAATAAGAAATACAAAGAGGATGAACGAGCCCTTCGTAACATCATCGAAAGGAATGTCTCCCCCACGGACCCTGCGCAAAAAAGTAAAATTGATCATTTACTATAAAAGCAAGAAGACCAGTGGCCTGATTATGAAAAACAACCCAGCCCCTGTGATGCAGGACCTCTCAAGAAAAACTAACGTTGTCTACCAATACAAATGCCCTGTCCGGGAATGCCCCGGCGCCTACATTGTATGACAACGATGCGATTTTCCAAGAGGATATCCTGCCACGCTCAGGAAGGCGCCATCCATAATCATGCAAAAAAC
>NC_061107.1:4139787-4143785 GCF_015104395.2 Macrobrachium nipponense
CTCTCTCTCTCTCTCTCTCTCTCTCTCTCACTCTCTCTCTCTCTCATCTCTCTCTCTCTCTCTAATATAAATCCAGTTTGGTCTTAAATGATTCCAAATCAATTTAGTATCTTGTCAATTTACTGTCCAATTATTCTCCAGTGAAATCCACGTGAGAATGATTTCGCTTTAGCCGAGGTAATCATAAATAAAGACCACGAAATTTCCTTTACCGATTTTTTGCTCGGGCAAGTTTTTTATTGGCAACATAAAATGGGTTTTTAGCTTCTTCCAAAAGTTTCTCAAGAATCCTGGATTCTATCCAACCTGAGATTTTTCTCATTAAGGGAAACAAAAGAAATTCTGATTCACTTTCCAAACGAATTTTACACTAACCTGC
This sequence comes from Macrobrachium nipponense, assembly GCF_015104395.2. Lineage (NCBI taxonomy): Eukaryota > Metazoa > Arthropoda > Malacostraca > Decapoda > Palaemonidae > Macrobrachium > Macrobrachium nipponense. Next base: position 4,140,167 of record NC_061107.1, read on the forward strand.
CTCGAGCATTTTAATTTCGCATTTTCGCTTGTTCGGGCAGTAAGCCTAGACTACTTTGTTGTTAATGTTGTTGTTGTTGTTGTGGGGGGAGAGGGGGGGTGGGGAGGCGGTTAGGAACGCCCTTTGGAAAAGCCTAAAAAGGTCTACAAAAAAGGTGTTTCAGGCTGAGTTCAAGATACAGGAATTTCAGGATAGAATATCTATGATTTATTTATCAGAATGAAAACGTAAAAAATAATGTGCATGTTACACAGTAAAGAAAAATTATTTCTAATACAATTTAGCGTATTTATTTTAATTGTCGTTGGTGAAACGACGCTCTATTTGACCGTAGATTTCAGCACCCATATCGATTAAGCTGGAGGTCGGATCACGCCTTGTTGTATTTAAAGGAGGAATCAAAGTGAACTTGAAAATAAAATGTTTGCTAGTCCAGTTTTTGCTGAGATACTACTATTAAATAAATAAATTAATGTATGAATCAATAAAAAGATTAATGAATAAATAAATGTGTGTATAGTCATATACGTCATAAGGGATTTATGATAAAGGTATTTATCCTAATTCATTTTTGATATATATTTTCGTGTATTCCAAAATAGAGAAATAGTATTTTTATATGTGAATTTCGCCTGCTCATCGAAGTATATAAGCAGAATAACTCAAACATTTACAACTGTATATTAAAAAAGAAAAAGGTTGAAAAAAAGGATTTAATATATAAGCAAAGACTTGTCTTAATCTAAATTGTAAGTCAGGAGAGGGATAGTAAGCAAGTGGAGAGAGAGAGAGAGAGAGAGAGAGAGAGAGAGAGAGAGAGAGAGAGAGAGAGAGAGGTCATAAACGTCTAAGGAAAGATGCTGGATAAGAGAGGAAAAACTTATTTTTTCTTATTCTGCGTGAGGGGAAAATAAAAATGTCGTACAAAAACTTAGAATTGATACGAGTATGGAATGGATTGGAGACTGAGCGACCAAGAAAGATCTCGGGGAAACTTTATAGAATATAAAAGACAGCCAGAAAAGGGTATGAGAGACTTTCACATTCTTGTTATGGCAGCTTTGTGTGAGAAGTAATAAAGTGTAGGGTAAAAAAGTAAAAAAAATGTCAAATGATCGCAAGAACTAGCGAGCAGATGCTTATTCTTCGCAACCGAAGGGAATGCTTATAATAGACTTGGGAAGTGGTTAATACATCAAAGTCTTATTATAAAATAATGATTATATTGCCCGAAAGCTCGTAGCACCATCAAGGTTTTACCTAAACCTCACTGTGAATCAAAGGTTAGAAAAATAACTAACCATATAAACAATAAATCAACAAACAGATAAACACAAATGAGAGGTTAAATTTTTTGTCATTTTCCTCCACGATGTAACACGAACCGGGTACGAGGTTAGGCTAAGGCAGCATTTATATATATATATATATATATATATATATATATATATATATATATATATATATATATATATATATATATGTGTGTGTGTATAAGTATCCCAGATAAACCATGCGACGAAACGTCAAAGCTGTGCTCAGGTAAGCATGAAGGGATATCTGTCATCGGTTTCAACCCTCCAAAAGGCAAGATTCTTTTCCCACCAAAATCTTCGACAAGATGGAAAATATCGAAATGAAATGATATTCCGATATTCAGCAACGAATGGCAGCGTCCTCCGATCGTTCTAAACCTTTTGATTGGCTTATACCGGATGTTCATTTGTGAAGGAAGTGGAAAACGATTGGATTGACTTGACGTTTCAAAGAATTAATTGAAGCGAGTAGGATTTGAGTTATTTCGAACGTTCCAATAATGAGGCAAGGTTACCTCAGGGTATATGAACACCACTTTTTTTCTTTTTAAACGAAATGTTACAGAGACAGAAACTCTTCAATATATTATTATCATATAGATAAAGACGGCTTCTATTAGATTACATCATATTTCGCCATTACGACTGAGATAACTGTACGATGCGTGGCGACTTTGAACACGTCTGAACCTGAACGACTGACAACAACCGGCTCAGTCGATCGTGAGTCGCCATCCTTGTTTGGTTGTGTTGATCGACCTTCAAAAAGTAAACAACGTTGGCCTGACTTGCACAAAAAGCTTTAGCTAGTTAAATCGGTGCTTCAAGGTATTGAAGGGACGCTTTGTGGATTGACCTGACGCTTTAAAGAAGAAATGAAGGTGAGTTATTTGATAAGCACACTACATATATTGAAGCCACGTCAACCAGGAATTTAAATCTCCATCCTGGATTGTCCCTTATTCCTCTCTCTTTGTCTCTTTCGCTTAAAGGACACGCCACCCATAATCGTGCGTCTGGCAACGATATAGGCAAGGCCACTAACCGACCCAGTGGTTAAAGATTCATAGGTCGTGGCTCATGCAGCATCATACCGAGAACACGTGAAGGTAGATCTATTCTTGTTGGCCTTCAAGAAACTTCGGCGCATTTTTCATTTGTTTACTCCTCTGATTGACTTGATTTAACACCAAAATTTAAGATCATAAGATGTCATTTTATATTTTAATGTTATATTCCGATGTTATTATCTTTTAGGAAGCAGATATTTTATTTTATTCTTATTTTATGAACTCGGAAAACAAAACGGGCTATGGAATACGCTGTTAAAATTGAGTTTGCCAGCAGAGCAGTTACATTTACATACAGATCAAAATGAGGGATACTTGTGCCGTTCAGAGCGATAAATTCTCGAATTTTCTATATGAAATTTGCATAGCTTTATTCATAAATGAGAGAGAGAGAGAGAGAGAGAGAGAGAGAGAGAGAGAGAGAGAGAGAGAGAGAGAGAGAGAGGAAAAATAAACTCATTCGGTATGTGGATTAGTCAATTACATAGATAGAAGTTTACCGGTATCATTGCGAGATTAGTTTATTTTTCGTATCAATTTTATTGCACTAAAAAATTAAAGTCATAATGAAATTGTGTACATCGCAATAATCAAAGCTGGGCAACCAGTTACTGGCATAAAAACGATCAAATTTCGAAAAATATATCGATTTACGTATCCTAAAAAAATCTTGGCATCGTTTTCGAGATAAAGTTACAAAAGGAACCACGAAAATAAATAAAACAGTTGCACATAATCCTTAGTTTGCTCTGAACAGTCTTCTGATTACGTTATCTGGAACGAAATAAGAAATAAAAATAAAAAAGAAGAAACTTTTCCGCTAACCTCTGCGATTTTTTTGTTTTCCAGACCACCGGAGCTGCCAGGAATTCCAGGATTCGTGTCTTTCATTTTGACAACAGTTTCTCCCGTGTCTCGTATTGAGGATTTCACAACCTTTTTTTATTTAACAGAAAGTGTTGCCAACTTATAGCATTTGTAGCTATCTTACCTCGTATGTATTGTACTTTACCGTCTTCATCAGGTTAGAAATGAAAGTTGGTTTAGCCTTATGTCGTAAACCAAGAGACAGTTTATAAAGAAAATTAGCATGAGAGGATCTTATTGTATTTATTTATTGATTTTTGCTTATTATTATGTTTTTTTTTTTTTTACTATTTTTATTTTTGTAAATGTGATACTTTCAATGAAGTCTTTTAAGGCTTGAACTCCCCCCCACCCCCCATTCCAATT
>NC_061107.1:4144285-4164892 GCF_015104395.2 Macrobrachium nipponense
GAGAAACGCTAGCAAAATAGAATCTCTCTCTCTCTCTCTCTCTCTCTCTCTCTCTCTCTTTCTATGATGTCCCAAGGGTCTATATATAAAAGCACCTAAAACGTAATTAATTATTATCCCTCGTCACGCACGATCACTCACTCACTGCGAATTGAGCACTGGTCGTGTGTCTCCTCCTCCGTTTTCTATAACTCTCTCTCTCTCTCTCTCTCTCTCTACTCTCTACTGGTATCTCTGAGAGTTCGTGCTCTTGCGAAAACTGCAAGTCCTCAGCCTCAGGGGCAACAACTGCACCAGGCACTTCCTGAAGGCGGCGCCGCAGGTGGAGTAGAAGACGAAGTTGATGCTGAAGTGCGTGTACTGCAACTGCATGAACAGCTGCTGGAGGTTCCACATGGTGACCTCATCGCTCCCGGCGTCGCCGCCCCAGAGGCTGGTGATGAAGGCGTGCACTCTGATGACGTGGCTGCAAGGGGTGTGGGGAAAGGGGGCGGAGTTTAGTGACGTCATTGTTTAGAGGGAATAGCAGATGATCACGTTGCCATTTAGTGCGATGTGTGAGGTAGATGATCACTTGTGAATGTCTAGAACAGCTGAAGAATGATTATGAAAGTTATTAACATAATTGAAGGACTTACAATAATAGATAATCATTTGTGAATGACAGGAACAGCTGAAGAATTATTAGGAAAATTATTAACATAATTGGAGAGATGATATTAATTTACAGCGATATGTCAGATAGATAGTCACTCGTGAATGTCCAGAATAGCTGAGGAATGATCAGAAAAATTATTTAACCTTCAATAAAAATAGAAATCACCGAGACTAGAGGGCTGCAATTTGGTAGGTTTGAAGACTGGAGGGTGGATGATCCTCGATTTAATTCTCTCTCTCTCTCTCTCTCTCTCTCTCTCTCTCTCTCTCCTTCACTTCAACGTCTTCAATCCACCTGCAGTTTCCTTCACGTCCCCCTCACCTCACCTCTTTTACGAGTAACTAATATACAGCCTCATTATAGATGATACAATGAGGGTCGGACGAGGTGGTATTGTTTTAGAGTTCCAGCTGCTAATGAGATACGGCATCAATCAAACATGTCTTTGTTATATTTTGGCTGTTTTACATAATAGTGAACGATGTGTTTGATATCTGGTGGGTGCGTTCAGTCGGTCGTCAAATGAATCGCGAAAACGTTTCTGTAGTATGAATTTGGGTGCGTTCTTTTCGTCCTCGTCTTTTTTTTTTTTTTTTATTTCGGTTATGTTTGGATACCCTGGCTACCAACACCCCCAGGGCCGAACACGTACACACTCCCCCACCTCCCCAACAACTTCTGTGTCTTATGCTTTTGTCATTGGGTTATTTCATTGTTTTCTTAACACACAAACACAGGATGCATATACATACACACACACACACACACACACACACACACACACACATATATATATATATATATATATATATATAGATATATATATATATATATATATATATACTATATATATATATAGCCCATAAAAAACACCAAAATGTAGAGAGAAAAGTACTATATTTCAGAGACTGCTGTCTCTCTCTTCAGGTATATGAATGAGAAAAGTTTACAGAAAAGGTGGTATTTATACCAAGAGATCCGTCCACAAGTAAGCCAATTTAGTCAGTTATAAACCTTAAATTTTTATGTAAAATCACCAACTTTTTATTTCTCATTTCTTCCTATCTTTTCACTCTTATCTTCTACCTTCGCTTTTAATCTCCCTCTCTCTCTCTCTCTCTCTCTCTCTCTCTCTCTCTCCTCCAACCTTTTTATCTCCTGATCTTTATCAATTGCAACGAGACGTAGCTATTCCACATGTCGGCAGACACCATCTTTCCCAATTCGCAGCCAACGGACGAAAACAAAGTCGTTTGTCATTTTTAAAGCTGACCTTTGTGGTTTGCCGAAATGGGAGTAAAAAAAAAAATAATACAGTTTTCGAAGGTTGAATCCTTAATGTTTGATCCCACCACCTCCCCACGCCCCACAAAAAATAGCAAGCATGCAAGACTCACTAAATTACTATCACCCATTTTCTACAAACTCAAATCCAAAAAGTTTATAGATATACATCAAATGGAGGTTAGATGAAACGAGGTGTTGCCACTACCAAATGCAACGGCAAACTAGACCTCAAAATGTGGCAGTATTCTTTTTAAGTAAGCAAACAGCGACAGTCGTGACATCTGGTGGTTTGATCGTGAGTCTTCAAGGATGGCTAAACAATTATGGTGGATAATTTATTGGCTGATATTTTGATAAGATATCTGAAATTACGCATCAAACAAATGGCTATATGAGACTGTGAGCAATTTGGCGGCTTTAGCATACTCTGGTCAGTCATTACTTTTATTACTTTTTTATATGTGTTAAGTGGATGTTATATATTACCAAAAAGACACTAGACTTAACGTTAGTATGACGACCTTTCTGTGGTGCTTGAGTGTTTGTTTTAATTTTAGGGACGCCATATGTCAAAAACTAACCCTAGAATTTCCTTGAAAATAATCTCATTATATTTCCCACACCCAAATTACGTAGAGGTCTCTAACAGGACGCAACCTAACCCAACCTATCCTCAACTAAACTAACCTAACCTAGGGGCATGACAGGAAAAAAAACGGGTCTGGTGTAATACTAGCCTACATCTCAGGAACTTGCAACCCTTTTACAGATTGTGGTATAGTTTGTGGTTAAATTCAAAGATGGTGAATTTAGTTGAGGTAAATCTTAATAAGTGCTCCGGCCGATTTTGAGTATAAATGTGTTTATATCTTGAAAGAAGATACTAAGTATGTTCTAGTGGCGGTAAGTCCTATCGGTCTAGAAAATACAACTTGAATATTTGTACCTACAGAAAAAACTAAGTCCTTCATGTTGTTGTCTCTGTCGTATCACCTATTTTAATGAACTCCTGTTCGTTCGTTTGTGTGCTGCGCAGTCTCAAATTGTCATGGGGAAACCACACCTTCCGAATGACGTCACGAAAAAAACGCCACCCAAAAAGTGATATCATTATAGACAATATCCAATCGTAAATAAGCACGTTTCAATTTTCTCTGAAACAAAAGAAAGCACAGTGTTTTCAGCCAATGACAATATTTAATGTTACCAAGTCGTAAATTTTTTTGGCAAATACACCTATTTTCTCCAATTAAGCGTTACTTGCACTAGTGCCATGAGTGAATTAGCTAGACTGTCTACATGCTCCGATTTTGTTCCCCAATAAAGTTTACCAATAGTGTGTGAAAATTGTTACGTGAATATAGAGATTTCACAAACTATTATTATGGGCCTATAGAAAGGCTCGTAACTTTTGACCAAAATCACGGTTTAATCAAGAGTGAACACATTTGCCCGACTTGTAAGGAAAAGTGCCATCTTGACTTGAACAAAAAAAGCCTTTCGTTGCGTTAAAACCTATGTAAGGTAAGCTATTTCCTGTATATATTTTGACTATCGTGTGAAATATGCTGGAGTATTGTCTCTCAGTTAGCGTAATGGCCGCTCAAATTTTTCGGAATTGTCATGAAGTGTGCAGGGAAGGTAGTGCCCTTAAGTGGGGTCGCAGGGGGGGGCGAAGCCGCCCCCCCCCCCCCCCCCCCCCCCCCCACCCCCCACCCCCCCCCCCCCCACCCCCCCCCCCCCACGCTAGACCTAGGTAGGGGTACGGCGCTCTAGGCTGGGTTAGGTGGTTTGTTTGGTTAGGTATTGTCCTGGAAATCACTTTTCTCCTGCTCCCCCCCCCCCCACCCAAAAACCATGGTTCCCACTTTGGTCCCCCAAGTTGTTAGATGGGAACAAGGGTGTAATTGCTTGATGCCACCAATATTAATGATCAGTTTAAGCATAATCAATAAAAGAAATACATCGGAAAAAATATATATTCTTCTGTAAACAAGAGACGGCGCTCTCCTTTAGATTTACCTTAGTTAAACCTGGATGAGGGCTCTGAGACCACACAAAACAAAGGATGAAGCTGATGAGGTAATGTACTGGCTTGTCAGCGAACAGCATCGTTATACAGACGGTTGTGTGAGCTGATGCAGACCCAGTCATTAGTCTTACAACCCTACACTTTTCATTTTATTGTATATTAACTCTGCATCTACTGTACTACTATGACAACAGGCCTACGCTTCCAATCAAAAAGAGAGTATTGACAAAACGGTAACAGAAAAATGTGTATTTAATTAGGCAAAAGAGTTATTTCTATAATTCAGCTGAGCTTGGAAGCCTCCATAGATTGTGATAACTAAGATAAAAACAACAATCAGTCTCTTGGCTTCCTAAGAAAGATAAAAGACTGTCATAGAGAGACTGTTGGCAGCTTATGAAATTTGAAACATCAAAGAAGTTTCCTGGCTCCTCTCAGCAGAGACATTTCCAGAAGACGAGACTGGAAAGCGATGTAAAAAAAAGTTTGTGGCTCAAAAGCTGCTCTTCGTCCTCTTTCCTCTCTTCTGAATGTTTGACGGTCTGATCTTTTTCCCTTTTCTGTTCCAAGACTGAAATTCCTTTTCAGCACGAGAGAGAGAGAGAGAGAGACGAGAGAGAAGAGAGGAGAGAGAGAGAGCGAGAGAAGAGAGAGAGAGAGAGAGAGAGAGAGAGAGAGAGAGAGTATTGTAACCAGCAATTTTCAAAAAAACTATCAAATGATCTTGCAGAAAGATGGGAAGAGAGAGAACTGCAATTTATCATTAATAGATTCTTCATTTTACCTAGGAGTCACGATAATGACCTATTACCAAAGTCAAAGAGGTCATACACTTCCTGGTTCTGATACTTTGACTTTGCCTTTTTTAAATCAGTTCAAGGCTACAGAGGTCAATGTCAAGATAAAAAGGTCATGCGCGTTCAAATGGATTATGCCTGGCATCAAATGGTTTTCATTTCTAATTATTGACAATTCATAGCTGTAATTAGTAATTACGGACGCATCACCACACTATGTTTGACCTTCAAAGGTTAAGTGTCAATCACAGATTTTTGTTGATTCGATTGCATCATAGCTGGCTGTAATTATGTTGATTTGTTGCAACATATGTAATACCACTTTTCATCATCAGAGTTCAAGGTTATTGGAAAGTTTGTAATCTTGGAAATATATTTTCATCATTGCATTTCGTCAGTTCAGAGTCAGCTACCAAACGGTCATATTGATTCAGCAATCTAGTTATTATATTGATTCAGCAACTTGACTGTCTTATTGATTCAGCAATCTAGTTGTCATATTGATTCAGCAACCAAATTCAAATTGATTCAGCAATCTAGTTATTATATTGATTCAGCAATCTAGTTGTCATATTGATTCAGCAACCAAATTCATATTGAGTCAGCAACTTAACTGTCATATTGATGCAGCAATCTAGTTATTATATTGATTCAGCAACTTCAAACTTGACTGTCATATTGATTCAGCAATCTAGTTGTCATAATGATTCAGCAACCAAATTCATATTGAGTCAACAACTTAACTGTCATATTGATTCAGCTTAAGGCCCTTCTTGAATAGCGCCTATGAATCAGCTCATTACTGTCTTCTGTGTTTCGAGTGCCGTAGAAGACGAGGGCGACTGTCATGTAGGGAGATTGTTAAGAGTTGAAATAAAACAAAGCGGAGTTAGATAATCCTAGACTATTTTATAACTGAGATTTTTAGAGTCAAGTGCTTGACCTAAAACCGTTTTTCGTCATGTCCAGAGAACTTTGTTGCAAGTAGATGATTATCCTACGATCTTAATCGTTTCCCTTTTAGTGCTAAAGGGTTTCTATTAATAAATATCTTGGTTATATAAAGCAGTAAGTGTTAGACAAATCAGTTTAACCTTTTTACAATAGCCAACAGTTTGTATGTACGTATATCTTGGTTATAAAAAGCAGTAAGTGTTAGACAAAGCAATTTAACCTTTTTATAATAGCCAACAGTTTGTATGTACATATGTTTTGGTTATACAAAGCAGTAAGTGTTAGACAAATCAGTTTAACCTTTTTATAATAGTCAGCGGTTTATATGTATACATATCTTGGTAATGCAAAGTAGTAATTGTTAGACAAAGCCGTTTAACCTTTTTATAAAGCCAAGTGTTTGTATGCATACATATCTTGGTTATACAAAGTAGTAATTGTTAGACAAAGCAGTTTAACCATTTTATAATAGTCAAGGGTTTCTATGTATTAATATCTTGGTTACATAAAGCAGTAATTGTTAGACAAAGCAGTTAAACCTTTTTATAAAGCCAAAGGTTTTTAAGCACACATATCTTGGTAATGCAAAGTAGTAAGTGTTAGACATGGGAGTTCTAACCTATTTTTAATAGCTAAGGGTTTGTATGCATACTTTTCTTGGTTATACTGAGCATTAAATGATAGGGAAAAACATTTATAATCTTGACCAAAATCATTGAACCTCTTGTCAAGGCCTTTCACGTTTGAGAGAGAGAGAGAGAGAGAGAGAGAGAGAGAGAGAGAGCGAGAGAGAGGCTGAAAAAATAGGTAAAGGGGAGTCTTTCTCTCTCTCTCTCTCTCTCTCTCTCTCTCTCTCTCTCTGTCAGTTCATTCAAGTAACTCCTGTCAAGTCGTTGCCATGGTAACCGCCAAGCCCTATACTATGGTCCCGTCGGTTTTCGCTTACTCGGGGAGTGAAGCTTACAAACTATCTGGTTCTTCTTCCTGGGGGTAGGGGGTGGGGAAGGAAAGGCCCATGGAAAAGCCTAAAAAGGTCTGAAAAAGGTGTTTCGTGTTGAGTTAAAGATACAGGAATTTTAGGATAGGATATTTATGATTTGTTTATTAAGATGAAAATGTAAAATATTAATATTGTGAATGTTAAACAGTATAGAACAACTGTTTATGATAAAATATAGCGTATTTATTTTAAGTTTCTTTGGTGGAACAATGCTCTATTTGATCGTATTTTAGCGTGCGCTCTGCGTAAGCTGGAGGTCGAATCACGCCTTTTTTTCACGAAGGAAATTAGAGGTCCTCACTTGTTCCCCTCCTATTCACAAAGATCAGTATGAAATACTATAGATATCTATATCTATAGATATAGATATGTTTACTTTGGTGTTTCTGTCCAATATCAGTCACATATAGCGTTCAAACTATATGATTTTGCCTAAGGGATGCTCCTGGAACCAAAGGTCCTCGCTGGCATAAGGCCGCCTTCATTTAACAACGAAAGAATTATATGAATTATAACAGATGAGACTTCAAGATTTTATCTGTTTGATCGAGTTTTCCCAGATCAAGCCGTAAGCTCCCCGTAGGCAGAAGAGAGAGAGAGAGAGAGAGAGAGAGAGAGAGAGAGAGAGAGAGAGAGAGAGAGAGAGAGAGGTTAAAAAGGAAAAAAGATAGAGCTCTCTCACTAATACCTTCAAGCATCGTGTTATTCAGTGTTTTTTGCCTAAAGGATGCTCCTGGAACCAAAGGTCCTCGCTGGCATAAGGCCGCCTTCATTTAACAACGAAAGAATTATATGAATTATAACAGATGAGACTTCAAGATTTTATCTGTTTGATCGAGTTTTCCCAGACCAACCCGTAAGCTCCCCGTAGGCAGGAGAGAGAGAGAGAGAGAGAGAGAGAGAGAGGGAGGTTAAAAGGGAAAAAAGACAGAGCTCTCTCACTAATACCTTCAAGCATCGTGTTATTCAGTTTTTTGTAGGACATTCGACTCTAGTCATTAGAGCCCAATTCCCTCTTTCACAAATCACATTTACTCGCAGAAATAAACATCGCCGCTTGTCACTGTCTCCCGTTACAGCATCATGATTAGATTGAATTTTTCGAACGAATCGACGCTGTGATATAGATTCTCGAACTTCCAGTCGCGTATTGATGATGAGTCGATGCTCTTGATTGGCTTTTTTTTAATATATATATAGTTCGCGCTGGAACATCAATTAGCGTCTTCCGGTAACCCTGATTTCCTCGCGAAAGGCGAGACACAAAAGACCGAATGTGGGACGCTGGTCACTTAAACCGATTCTTCAAACGCTCGTTACATTAATTAGAGGCTAATTTCCAAACAGGAATCATTTAGTGGAAAGTGAAAATGCTCTGCAATTAGCACTTCGTTCTCCGCTGTTGTCGGGTCGTGTGTTGGTAATCAGTAGCAAAAATGAACTGATTTGATTTCATAAAAATTATTTACCTATTTTCACGTTGTTATCAGCAGCAAAAGTTAAGATTAATTTAATTTCATGAAATTCAGGGCGTCTATTTATCCATTTTCATGTTGCAATCATCAACAAAAATTGAGGTTGATTTAATTTCATGAAATTCAGGGTGTCTATTTATCTTTGTTCATGTTGCAATCAGCAGCAAAAATTGAGGCTTATTTGACTTCATGAAATTCAGGTCGTCTATTTACCTATTTTCATGTTGCAATTAGCAACAAAAATGAACTGATTTGATTTTCATGAAATTTCAGGTCGTCTATTAGTGTCTCTTTACATGGTGCAATCATCAACAAAAATTAACTGATTTGATTTCATGAAATTCATGTTGCAATCAGCAAAAAAAAATGAGGTTGTATTGATTTCATGAAATTCAGGTCGTCTTTTTACCTATTTTCATGTTGCAATCAGCAAAAAAAAAATTAATTTGATTTTGTTTAATTTATGTTGTCAAGCCGGCACTGAGTCAGTTGCGGGTATTAATCGCCTAAGAAAGCGGTGGAAGAACAAGATTCCGAAGGTGGAACTGATTGAAAACGTCAAAGAGGCTGAACAGCAAACTTGGAGAAAGAAAGCGGGTACAACTTTGGACCTTTGGGGACGCCGCTAACACCCTATAGTAATGTCTGCTACAGTGCACCGCGAGAGGAACACTGACGGCACTGATCCCCACGGTGCAAAAAAAACTAGATGAACCCAAATAGTGAGAGAGGACAAAGTAAGTCAGTAACAAGCAATTAAATAAAAGCTATTTTCCTAACAATTCCGAGCCATCTTTATGAATATAATTGTGCCACTTTCATTTGCTAAGACTTGTTCATTGACTAGTAGTCTCTCTTTCTGTGTGTGGTGTGTGTGTGTGTGTGTGTCTGTGTGTGTGGGTGTGTGTGTGTGTGTGTGTTTCTTTCCGAGCTCGTGTTGCACCACCTGACTCCGTATCGTAATGTGATTCCCCACGAAGAGATGACATTTGCATGACAGGAGCAGGAAGCACTTATCCTGAAAACAAAGAGGCATTCGATTTAGCTGTCGTGATGACAGAGGCCTCGAATGTAATCAGCTGGTCTGGCTGATCAACCGTCAAGACAAGATGGCTACGGAACTGGAAGTTTGTAGGGTGATCCACTAATAAATAAGTAAAAGAAAAAGTTTCTTCGGTGGTGGCCTGTGTTGTTGGCACCCGTAGCGACTGCCAAAAGTACGACTATGGTTAACTTTAACCTTGAATAAAAATAAAAAAAAAAACTACTGAGGCTATAGGGCTGCAATTAGGTGTGATTGATGATTGGAGGGTGGATAATCAACATACCAATTTGCAGCCCTCTAGCCTCTGGAGTTTTTATGATCCGAGGGCGGGAAGAAAAAATGCGGATGGACAGAAGAATAAAAGCTACATATTTTAAAGGAGAATATATTAGCCCATTTTCAGTTTTGAGTGAAAGCGTCGCTGGAAGGAGACTTGCTCAGAAGATAGATAACTAATCGCATACACTTTAAACGGTGCGAGTTTAGCTAGAGTCTCCATATAATCGCCTTTTCTTAAAGAGCGCAGAGAGGCCACGAATACACAAATATCCAAATATGCATTTGTACACTGAAAGACAAACTTGCAAAGAAATGCAATGTTCAGAAATATCTGCTGCAAAAGATCATAGGATTCTGGAAACGTGGAAAAGAAAGAGTTCATGACAAAAGGGTCTCAAGACATAAGAACTCATTCGCTTTTGAATGATATATTCGTTGCAATGTGTAGCTACCAACCTATTTTACCACTCATTGCTCACCTATTTTACCACTCATTGCTCAATGTCAGCTGTGTGCAATGTTGCTTTTGTTGTTTGCAGTTTAGAAAAGATAACATGTTGTAATGCACACATATATAATATACTTTTTTTCTCGCGCGCATGCATCCATTCGTACCTGTACGTAGGTCAGGGGTGTTTAACCACTTGATGACTCCAGAACCCTAATAGATTGGCCAATATGATCCCATACCCCCAGTGATTAAGTCCACTCAAATCCTTTTTGTTGACAATATAAATTAAAATACTTAGTCTAATACATACATGACCCCAACTTTAAGATGAAAAAAAATATATATAATATTAATGTATTTATCATGGAACAATGTAGGTATCATTATTAAAATGTTCCAGTGGCCGCTTGCTCCCTGGAGCGGTCGGTCTGCAGATGCCAGAATAGTGACGTGAATAGTGCTTTCTGGAAGCAAGTGAGCAAGACGTACTCGTTTGATAAGAATCTATTAATGACACTTATTCTGGTCTAGGAAGTTCAGTAATCATGATATGTCGAAATGCTTAAATGAATTCTGATATCGTCATTAATGAATCTCCGTTTAAAGTTTACTGTGTATTTATTGAGAGAGAGAGAGAGAGAGAGAGAGAGAGAGAGAGAGAGAGAGAGATACTATGATACTATTTCCAGTAGTATTTCCAGGTCGCACCTCCTCCTCACTGTATCTACGCGTCCAGAAGGTTAATCTGTCCTTTACCCTAATCTAAGGATTGTTGTAGCTACAATTTCTGACACGTGGCTGATTTTCCAGGAAATCCTGGAAATGAGGTTAATATTCTACGAACTCTCTTCGAAATGCGGTTCCATCAAGTTCATTCCCCCCCGGAAGCGAACGTTCTTGAGCTTCAAATACGCTGCTCATCTCAGGCTCATGAAGGCACTTTTTAGGTGAGTGTTTCACAAACTTCCAACAAACGTTTTTTTCACATACTTAGGACGTCAATGATAATGTAACTCGATATACAGTAAATTATGCGTTTTCTCATTGATTTTAGACCTGTCACATGCAGAAATATAGTGATGCACAAAAATCGTAATACCTATTATAGTGTACAAAAACGTACAAACCTCATTTTCACCTTTTGAGGGAAATTAAAGGTTTTTCCATTTCTTAAAAAGCCTTCCTTTATTAATTGTTGTTTTAAACATTCGTCCTCATTTGGTGAGCAAACGACAGCATATAGAGTACTGAAATATGTCTATATAAGCCCAAAATGATACAGCAATTTATCTTGTGATCGAGAAATTTGAACTGTGGGAAATGGTCACCAAATGCCGCCACCAGATGTCTCTGCAGCAGCGTAAACAAATTGGCGCGCCGCACGAACTGAATTTGTTTGACATAGTGGCTGAATTAAATTTACATGCAAGTGCATGCCAGCTGATATACTAGATACCACTACGACGACTTGAGAAAGCCAGGGCCCATATGTAAGTGATAGCAGCTTATGCCATTATCTTTCACTATCATTTTATAGTATATCCCTATAGCAATATGAGAGAAAAGTACCTATAGTCTACAGGGAATAGTAGTACTAGGCTAATTCTGCATTTTCTTTGGGGAATTGAAATATACCAACGACTCTAGGAAGAGTTGCTTTTGTTGTAAGGGTTTAAATGTGAGCAAACCTTTAGGCTGGACTAAAATTGGCGAGAATATAGGCTGTACAAGGTGACAAGGTCTCGGCCAAAAATTAGGTAAGTAAACCTATACCTACCTACTACTAGGCTAGTACTAGCTAGGCTATCTACTTACTTTATGGCGTCCTATGCCCGTCCCGGCAAGTAATTAAGTCTAGGGATGTGAGGGAGAAGCCCCCACCTTCAAAGGGGGTGTGGGGGCAAGCCCCCCCCCCCCCCCCCCCCCCCATCTAGGTACTAATGCTTGATTGACGCAGACTTTAGGTTAGGCTATTGCTGCCAAAACCCCTGATTCCCATAGGGCACCCAGGGTGGTTGTAGAGTAAAGGGTTACTTTCAATTTTACTGACCAAGGTTTTTTCCCCCCTTTTTTTTCCCATAGATAAACCAAATAAAAGGTTGGTAATTTGGTGATTCTTACTAGGCTATTAAGGCTGTGCAAGCTTATAAAAAAGTAGACTCCTAAAGTTAAGACAGAGTGCCAGAAATTGTAAGCTCAGGTACCAGAGGACAATTTTCAATTTCCAATAGGTATCTCCTAATTTCGAGGACATTTGAGGTGCTGGTGGGTCTGCCCCACTTGAATTTATTAAAACAATATCTAAAATAACATAAAAAAAGCTGTCTTTTTAAATGACATAATTCTGAAATTGTGAATTTCCAGAGGACATCTAAAAATCTTTAATTTTCAGCACTCTGAGTTAAGGAGAATACCTAAGGGGTAAGGGTAAAGAATGTGGGATCCTCTTCAATTTCTTTATCTAGAACTATAGTCTAACTTAGTATTTGGCTTATTTAACCTAACCTTCGTAAATTTACAATAAATCAGCTTTTTAATGATAACATGGGCTATGTTGGTTAGATTAAGTAATATTAGGTTAGATTGTATTTATTTACATTAATGGTCAGTGGATCCCACATTCTTAACGCTTACCAATAGTATATAGAATGCGTAGATACTAGCTAGTCATTAAGTGAGGAAATATCAAATAGTAAAATGATTTTGTTTAAAGTTCCCTCCAGCCCAAGTAATGCTTAATTGACCAGAGGTTAGGTTAAGCATTATACAAAATTTTTTTTTTTCCACTAACCTATAATGCTTAACCTAACCTCTGCGTCTGTAAAGCATTATTTGGAAACTAAATTTTGTGTACTAGCCTAACCTATATTGCTTAACCTAACCTCCACTTTAAACATCATTATTTTCATTATTAGATTTCATTTTCCTCCCCTACTGACTCTTATCTATGCATTCTATACACTATTCTCCTTAATTCTAGGCATTTACTTTTTTATAAGCTCATGTGGCTCTAATAGTAACAATTACCCAAAAGTTTCTTTTGGGGGGGACTATTTTTATGGAAAAAAGAAAATAAAAAAAGGCATGGAGTATTCCCTAGAATTACCCTTTCATTACTGGAGGACCTCTAGCATTAAAAGAAAAGTAATGGGTGATGTTAGTGCAATTTGTATTTGAGGAACAGATATTCATGGTAAATATTGAAAAAGGGATTGGTTCTTTTACCAAATAATTTTTTTAAAAACATTGTAGGTTTCAGTGCTGTGATAATATTCCTTTACATTTTTATAAAATATGATACAGCACTGTATTTGTAAAACCAATGCAAAAAATAAATAAATAATTCAGACCTGTAATTGTACGGTAGCAGTAAATCGGCGTTCGGCCTACAAGCTCGCCTGGGATATTGCCTTATTGCACAGTTCAGGATAAAAATGAATGAGGTATAGCTTTATATTTTTCTCAGGGCCTGCAAGTTCATTATCATATTACAGTATAATGGACTGAGTAGTGAGTTACCAGAACAGTTAATTTATTTGATATCTTGTAAAATTTCATAGCCCTACCCAATATTGTATTGGTATATTCATGTATATATGTTTTTAATCAGTTGTTACTAATAAGGAACAGTTAACTTGAATGAAATATTTGCAAAATCAGTTCTAAAACACTGATGTGTGAGAGAGGGGAAAACTACATATATATTCCACCTCTTTTACAGGATGCGACTTGAATTGTTTATAGAGGTTGAGGCATGGCTGAATTGTGTCATGGCATCTGGTTGAAAAGGTGGAGCTGTATCACAGTCAGCTTTTGGCAGCTATTACCGCTTCAGTGAAAATTAAGAGGAAGAAATCAATGACTCCACAGAGGAAGGGAAAATGGAACAGTTGTGTGCATCCAAATATTTTATTTTATTATTTTTTGTATATGTATCTACATATTGGCATATTTTATAAGGTTTATTTCATGTATATTTTCTGTGTTTGTACATGCATATATCTGTTATCAAAAGAAAAATAGAAATAAAACCTAAACAAATGGTTCATGCGCTTGGTGGGATGTGAATAATTTATTTGAATCTCTCATCTTTTGTTTGTATCATTCCAAATGGTTGCAATCTTCAGTATGGTACAGACTTATGTATGTGTGTTTTATAAAAATAGCTGTCTATTAGCACAAGTCTCATGTGTGTATGTATGTATGTAGTACATCATACATATATATTTTTTTTTTACTGTAATTTGTTTATGGAATGAGGTTGTTGTTACTGAGGTAAGACTCAATCGAGTGCATGTGTAGGTTATTTATATACAAAACAGAGGCCACATTATTTGACTATATTTACTTTTACAGTGTTAGTCCTCACTGGAACATGTCAGTGCAAAATAAATTATAAGCAAGATTAAAACTTTTATTCTCCTGAGATTTACTGTAAGGTATATGAACTTTCATTTTATGGTCTTGAAAATTATTAATGAAAGATATTGCAAGGTTCATGTAAACCTTGTAAACACATTTTCAGGGCCTCTATAAGGATTTTTTATTATCCTTACAACGTTTGTATCAAGCAGTTAAAAGGTAATTATGAGGCATTTATAAAGCCTATTTAAGGTTCTGTACAGGATTGTATAAAGTATGTTAAAAGCAGTTAATTGGTAATTATGAGGCATTTATAAAGCCTATTTAAGGTTCTGTATGGGATTTTCTAAGGTTTATACCATGGTTTTTGAAGCTCTTTCAAGGCTTTTATTAAGGTTTATTTCAAGCATATTTAAGGCTTGCACAAACCTAAAAGTGTACACGAAAATGGGTACTTTTTAGGTGTATCACAAGCACTGTTTAAGTTTGGGGCTTAAAGTTCGCAAACTTGTAAAGTACGTTCGTCTGATGTACTATGAACATTCATTTTCTGGGGGGGTTCCAGCGTCCTGGAATCGCTTCCAGTTTCCGATTATACTACATCCTCTCTTCGAAATGAGGACTCATCAACCTCGTTCCAGCGTCCTGGAATTCCAGTTTCTGATCCTTTAGCCCCCTTTTTCGAGTGAATCTTTTGAAACTTGGAGAGCAATTTAACGGGCTCTTGACGTGGAAGGGAGTTATAGGAAGTTGGACAAACTTACGAGACACTGGAAGTTGTGAAACGACTAGATGAATAGGTCTAGTGTGCGAGGAGCTTGTGTGTGTTCCTGTACGCAAAGGAAGTGTATATGTATACACGCTGTGTCGATACGACTGAGCACGTGCCATCATAGCTACAATATTGCTGAACAGTTCAACATGGGCTTTACGATTCGCCTCTCTGGCCACTGCACTAGTACTACAGAAAGGTGAATTGTCTTTCTGAAATACCCATCTCTTTTCTTTTTATATAGACAAGTTTCCCTCCGATTACACCTGTAATCGGTGATAGCATGATCAATTGATTACCTGCCAGACACATGACCCACATATGTGGATTTTGCCTATGTTGTTAGTACGAACTACTCTTTGGTACGCTATTCTCCACCCTTATATCAGTTGTGAGTGGACTGTGTGTAACCAGTTTTTCATGGGCAGATTGGAATACCAAAATCGGGCGAATTACATTAACACATTGTAAAACAATTATAAAAGATAAATTCATATCGGAAATCCGCAGTCTTAGGGACCGATACTTAAAGTTTGGATTCGAAGGTAAGTCTAATCGGCCTAGTCCGGCATAGCCCTAATACATTGCAGATGTATCAGTCAAGTCTTTCAAAATGGCGTAGTGTGGATTGCTAGGTTTAAGGTACGATGCATCCCCATTCTTTATATATATGATTTACAGCTTCCTCGGTATGGTTATATTAAGCGCGTTGTCAGGGTCCGCGCAGTAGAGGTTGTTTGTTTGTATGGTGTTTTTACTTTGCGTGGAATCAGTGGTTATTCAGCAACGGGACCAACGGTACGTGACTTCCGAACCACGTCGAGAGCGAACTATCACCAGAAATAAACATCTCTCACTCCTCAATGGAATGGCCGAGAATCGAACCCGCGACCACCGAGGTGGGACGTAAACACCATACCAACCACGCCACGGAGGCGCTTGCAGTAGAGGTTGGGTTATGTCTGGAAGGCTTAGCGTAGGATACTGCCTCTATTTCCATATGATTTATGATCTTGGGAAGATGAAATGAAGAGGCTGTCAGAAGAATGTTAGTATTTACCAGAGAGGGAAGTTGAGAATAATGTGGATAGACGATAGACGAATAATTAACAAGAAAATAAGTTACAGACGAGATGAGGCAAGGAAGGTAGCTGGTCATGTATAAAAGACTAGATCTAGGCAATATGCCATCATTTAACTGGCAAGGAAACGAAGCATATTTATATTTATTTTTGAAGAACGTAGATCGTCTTCACTGTTTCCATCTTTCTTACTGTTTGTTGTTGCTTTAGAAATCACACATGCGTATGGAAGAGCCCACAAGGCCATGCGTTTGCGTAAGTAGGCCTAAATCCGGTCTTTATTATGTAGAATAGAAAGTTAAAGGAGAATGGGAGAGGCTGATAATATATAAACAACACAAACGGAAGAAATCAACAAACACGTAATGCAACAGGTATATAACTTAGGGAGTAAGATAAGTCACATGAGCCCGGGCAGTTGGGTACGGCATTGCAGAATTAGTGTCGCACCTCGATCAAACTAACGAATGAATAGTATGTCAGTTACTCTGTGTGTGTGTGTGTGTGTGTCCGGTGTGTATTAACCCTGTGTTTATCGAGTCACCTACTCTGAGCTAGGATTAATACAGTACAGTGTACTCTTACATCCTGCTCCGAGGTGCTATAGTACTAATCATTGCTGAACCTCATTGGGACGCCGTATTTAGTACTAAACCCTCTGGGATCGAAGTATTATATACAACCATTTAATACATATTCCTGTATATCAATAAACGATATCTTTGATCCCCGGTTGCCAGTGCTAAACACGGCGTCCTATTGAGCTTCAGCTATGTTTAGTACTAATGCCTCGTAGGCTCGGAGGTTAATTAATAATGCTCTCTCTCTCTCTCTCTCTCTCTCTCTCTCTCTCTCTCTCTCTCTCTCTCTCTGTCTCTCTTGGATGAAGTTCCAGCCTGGCGTAATCTCTACGTGATTTCCCCTTTCAGCTAGTTACCGGAAGTGTGCCCGATTTCATCATACGAACAGAAATGAACGACTGCCCACTTCCTGTTTTCATTTTTCAATTCCATTCTCTCATCTGCTACGAAAGGACGATTTGCAGGTCGAGTTCATTGAGGGAGATATTGATGTAAATGGACGTTAGATTACTGTCATATTTGCAGTTGTGGGATTTCATATTTTTACCATTTTAATATACTGTTCGCTGCCATTTTGTAATGGAGACTTATAGTTGATGGCTGATTAATAGCCAGCATATTGTAAGCGAAATTTTAGAAATAATTTATTTTACGTATACTACATGTAAGTTCTTTTGCGGTTCTGTATGAAAATAATTTATGTTCTCATTATTGATATCTATAAAT
The DNA here is from genome assembly GCF_015104395.2 of Macrobrachium nipponense. NCBI lineage: Eukaryota > Metazoa > Arthropoda > Malacostraca > Decapoda > Palaemonidae > Macrobrachium > Macrobrachium nipponense. The sequence continues at coordinate 4,161,787 of NC_061107.1, forward strand.
ATTTTTCTTCGTAAGTAGATTGGCTAGAGAGCTTCAAAATGGTATGTTGACCATCTACCCTCCAGTCATCAAGCATGCCAAATTTTATTTTAGGTTAAAGTTGGCCATTATCGTGCTTCCGGCAATGCAGCAACAACACAGGTCATCACAGCTGGCTCTGAGAGTTTCATGGGCCGCGGCTGTATACCAAGACCACTTAAAGATAGATTTTTTTTTTTTTGTAGCTTTGATTATTATACCCGGTGGTGGCCTGTCCTGTATAGTTAGATGCACTGTTATGGTCCACTTTAACCTTAGATATATCAAAATCTATTGAGGCTAGAGGGCTCTCTCTCTCTCTCTCTCTCTCTCTCTCTCCTCTCTCTCTGTTCATACAAGTTCTGCAATACAGCAAATTATTCGGTATTTAAAATGTCACGATAATGTGCAAGAGATGTGAAATTGTCGACAGCAACATTCGACATTCCAAAAGTAATAATAAAGTACAAAAGATGTGAAAAGTCGACAGCAAAATTGGACATTCCAAAAAGTCGCAATAATGTGTCTTTTTGGAATGTCGAATTTTCCTGTCGACATTCCAAAAAGTCGACATTCCAAAAGTTGCATACCAAAAAAAGTCACGATAATGTGTCTTTTGGAATGCGACTTTGGGAATGTCGACTTTTTGGAATGTCGATATTCCAAAAAGTCGCAATAATGTGTCTTTTTGGAATGTCGACAGCAAAATTCGACATTCCAAAAGTCGCATTAATATATCAAAAGAAGTAAATAGTTCGACAGCAATTCTCCCAGAAAGACAAAAGGCTGCTAATGAGTTTTTAACGAAGGCAGAGAAAGAAGTATTATCCTATATTTAGCTCGAGGCATAAGAGACTAAACTTCCTACACACTGTATTCTTCAGCTCAAATGGACTTTCCCTTCGTCTTGTTTATATACAATTTTCAGCGAGAATATGAAAACGCATCCATCAAGTAATTATTGTCCTCCAATATACCGCAAAAACTCCTGTTTAAACAACCATCCACTTCGTCGTTATCGAGAAAAAAAAAAAGTCACCCCATTAATCAAAACAATAATTATGCTTCTTTGTGCAAGAAGCTTTCAATTATTACAGTTCGTACGGAACTGATTCTGGCTTTGCATTCCGATGTTTGAACAGCAAATTGTTTTGATGGAATTGATGACGTCAATTACGTAAGGGAGACTGACCACTGCAATAAAATGTTTGCCATTAATTACTAACTGGATCCTCTCTGGTGCCTGATGTGTTTTTAGGAAGATTGGAATCATTTGTGACTTGAATCAAATTTATTTCTAGCTGACCGGGAGAGTTCAATAAATAAAGGACACTTCAGTTTGTCTATATTATTATTATTTTATTATTATTATTATTATTATTATTATTATTATTATTATTATTATTATTTGCTGGAAGGAGACCTTCATTCATACAAGTTTGATTGAAAATAATGGCTATTTCAGTCCGTGTTTATTTTGTATAGAAGTTTTTCTGTTCTTCTTATTACTGACTTTTCTTCTGCACTCAAATTAGTTTTAAAACGCCAAATGGGGGATTCATGTGAAAAACGCGGTATTTGTCAAATTAGGTGTATTATACCAAGTGCTGTACAAATTGGATCTTTAGCCTAGCCTAGGCTTAAGATCCAATTCGGACTGCATTTTGTATATTTAATTTGACAAATGCCACGTTTTTGACACGAATCCCACATTTGTCGTTATAATAGCCAATTTGAGTACAGAAGAATAGTCAGTAATCTTACTATACTATAATGGGCGTTATGTCTATCCGTCCGTCTGTCATTCAATCACAGCTGGTCCGATGGGCATGAAAGTTGGCAGGGTTATAGTGGGGACCCCTAAGAAGGTTTGTAATGGGGTTTCATCCTACCTCTCCCGCCCACCTCTCCGACCAAATGGGCGTTATGTCTCCGTCCCTTTTACGGGACGAATGTAGAACCTACCCGCCCACCAGCCAGCTAATAAGGATAATGCTATAGGCCTACGACTCCATTACAGTTGAAAAATGTAATCAATACATAGAATTTTCTGCATAACTCGAGCAATTACGTAGTGTTGATTGGTTATGTATAATTGAGCAATTACTGTCAACAATACAAGTTTGAAACGTTGTATAAGGAGATATTTAATCCAATCCGCCATATTTCGGATTTCGGGAGCGCCGTTGTAAAGATTAAGTACGACGTAGAGCCAACCAATCAGCGCATTTGTTTTGATTGCGTGGCCGTAGTCAGTGTTCCGTTAAAAACAAAGCATTTCTGTTATTTTCAGCGGAACTATCGATAATTTAGTGATATTATTATTGCTACAGTGAGTTTAAACGTCATAGATACTGTGAAAGCGTTCGGTGTGGTCGGACCGTCACCGTACGGTGTGAAAAAAAAAAGTGAAAAACTGGACTATCTCTCTGTGTTTTGGTGGCTTCACCGTGACGGTACAGGCAAAGCTATAGCTATTTTCTGTGGTACTATGAATAATTTAGCGATAGTATTACTGCTACAGTGAATTTAAACATCGTAGATACTGTGAAAGCGTTTGGTGTGGCCGGACCGTTACCGTACGCTGTGAAAAAGAGTGAAAAACTTATGTATCTCACTGTGTTTTGGTGGCTTCTCCATTACAGGCAAATCCATTTCTGTTGAAGTTCTGTTCTCAGATGATTGATGCTGATGATTACTGATGATTGTGAGTGCAAAGAAGAAAGCAGATGTTAAAGGGAAGATAGATGAGGTAAAAGGTAAAGAAAAGAAAAAGTTAAGGGTATTAAATTTTACTTTTATAGTGACGGTGTCACCTCGGACGAGTTGGTGCATCACTAGGCCTAGTATAAGTGAGGAGAGTGATTCAAAACGTGATGATCCATAACCCCCGTGCCACCAGCATCCTAATACCTATGGGTATGTGTGTCAAGAGCATCCTAATACATATGGGCACGTGTGCCAAGAGCATCCTCATACCTATGGGCATGTGTGCCAAGAGCATCCTCATACCTATGGGCATGTGTGCCAACAACATTCTCATACTTATGGGCACGTTTGCTACCAGTATCCTCATACGTTTGGGTAC